>NC_041398.2:143010040-143034636 GCF_900747795.2 Erpetoichthys calabaricus | reverse complement strand
TCCAACTTCCCGTGTAGGTGGAAGGCTGAAATTTGGCAGGCTCATTCCTTACAGCTTACTTACCAAAAGTTAGGCAGGTTTCATTTCAAAATTCAAAGCGTAATGGTCATAACTGGAACATATTTTTTGTCCATATACTGTAATGGAGGAGGCGGAGTCACGTATCGCGTCATCACGCCTCCTACGTAATCACGTGAACTAAAAACAAGGAAGACATTTACAGCACGACTCACACGCGGGAACGAAGGTAAATGACGTTAATTTTTGACTGTCTAGTTAATACTGTGTAAGCATACATATTAACACATGTGCAATTAAACGTGTGCATTTACGGGGTGATTTCTCAGGCTTAAAAGCTCACCTTTTATCAAACGCGGGAAGAAAGGTAACTGACGTTGTTCACTGTCTTTTAATACTGTGTAACCATACATATTAACACATGTCCAATTAAACGTGTGCATTTACGGGGTGATTTCTCAGGCTTAAAAGCTCGCCTTTTACTAAAAAGGTAAATGCAAAACTATTTTCAATCAGTTTATTGAAATGCTCCCGTTAAGGATTGCAATAACATATTCGCGAGATAAAAGAACAAAGTAGGGGGAAATGGAGGAACAGCCGCAAACAGCGAAGAGCAAAAAATTAATTAACAATTGAGAACGGAGCGAGTTAAGCATACAAGCATGTTCATAAGGGAAACAAAGCACGGTGTAAAACGTAAGTTTCAATTAAGTTTATACAAACGCTCCCGCTGCGGATTGCAATAACATATTCACGAGATAAAAGTTTAATGAGAAGACACGACGTATAAACGAACCACACACCATGGCGCAACGTATGGGGCAACAGTTTCAACCATTCTATGATCTGCTTCTCGCAACTGAAAGACGGCACATGGCGGATGTTAGCCGACTTGCTGACCGCAACGTTAGGGGCTTCAACTATGGCGCTGACGCCACATCTCAGTGCCAACACTTTGCAGACTGTACTTAAAAGACACGCCCTCCTCACTGGACACTTAAAAACACCAATCAAACTAACGATGACATCAAGTATTACCCAATCAAAAGTAGGAAGGAGGCATCTTCATAAAATGCGTGTGGATGATTTGCATGAGACGCTGCTTTAAAAAAAAAATGATAAAAAAAATACGGGATAAATCCCGTCCAGTATTGATTCAAAACGGGACGCGCAATTTCATTCTCAAACGCGGCACGATTCCGTATTTTAAAGGACGGGTGGCAACCCTACAGTGCCAGGTAACCACCCATACAATGAGATTGTGATTCAGACTAGGAATGCAATGAATGTAATTACCCCCGATCTACATACAAGGCGAAAGTCTTGCAACATTCAAAGATGATGGTTTGGGATAAGTACACCATACAACATAAAAGAGCTTATGAAGCCTTGAACCGAAAAAAGCAAGATCTCAGAGATCGTAAAAAAAAAATAGGAGGTAATGTCGTTTTACTCGCTGTAGATTTTAGTCAAACATTACCAGTTATTCCACGAGGGGGACCAGCAGATGAACTCAACGCGTGTTTAAAATCCATGCTTCTCCCACGCTCGGTTATATGTCGCATGTTCTCGGGTAGGTGCACCAAAAAATGTATACATTTAAGCATGTAATGGGCAAACAAAAAATGAGGTATACCCGAAGGCACTGCAGTAGTACTTCATGTAACTTTACTTCTTAAATGTTAATGTTTTACTGTTTAATAATTTATACGCTTCTTATATGTTGTTCAAAATCTTTTATCAAAATACCACTGACAGCGCAATGCACGATAACATGGAGTGAATACACCATACGCATCCGTCCACGGCTGCCCTGCTGTGCGCAGATAGGAGTTGATTCTACAATAAAATAAAATAAAGATAAAAAGAGTAAAACAATCATCACCCATAAAGCGTGTGTGTGTGTATATATGTGTATATATATATGTTGATATGTGGATGTGTATATGTATATATATATATATATATATATATATATATATATGTAGATATGTATATATATGTGTATATGTATATGTATATATATGTTTATATTTGTGTGTGTGTATTTTATATATATAAAACACAGCAACACTCATAACAATGACAACACAATTACATTGACAATCATGTTACGTTATTTTTAAAATGTTTCCTTTACTTTTTCATAACCTCTTTAACACACTACTTCTCCGCTGCGAAGCGCGGGTATTTTGCTAGTATATGTGTATATGTCTGTGTGTGTATATATATGTATATATATATATATATATATATATATATATATATATATATATATATATATAATGTGTATATGTATATATATATGACAGCAACACTCATAACAATGACAACACAATTACATTGACAATCATGTTACATTATTTTTAAAATGTTTCCTTTACTTTTTCATAACCTCTTTAACACACTACTTCTCCGCTGCGAAGTGCGGGTATTTTGCTAGTACACTAATAAAAGGCAAAGCCCTCACTGACTGACTCATCACTAATTCTCCAACTTCCCGTGTAGGTAGAAGGCTGAAATTTGACAGGCTCATTCCTTACTGCTTACTTACAAAAGTTAGGCAGGTTTCATTTCGAAATTCTACGCGTAATGGTCATAAGTGGAACCTGTTTTTAGTCCATATACTCTAATGGAGGAGGCGGAGTCACGTATGCATCATCACATATTACGCCTCCTACGTAATCACGTGAACTGAAAACGAGGAAGAGATTTACAGCACGAGTCAAACGCAGGAACGAAGGTAAAGGACGTTAATTGTTGACTGTCTTTTAATACTGTGTAATTGTTGAGTGTCTTTTAATACTGTGTAAGCATACATATTAACACATGTGCAATTAAACGTGTGCATTTACGGGGTGAGTTTCTCAGGCTTAAAAGCTCGCGTTTTATTAAAAAGGTAAATGCAAAACTCTTTTCATTCTGAAGGGCACAAATCACGTTAGATTTCAGCCATTAAACGCGCAAAAATGTCGGTACACCAGATAAATAAGCGCAACATATTATTAGTTGTATTGTATGCTTACAATACATATAGAAATGTGTTAATCGTTAACTAATATTACGGGATGGTGTTTTTCGACTCGCGCCTTGATTTAAACGATTGCATGTCTTGGTGGGTTTGCGTAGCTTATTGTCAATATCTTTACACCTCTTTTTAAGACTTAATTTAAAAAGGTTTTCTTTTCTTCTTAATTAAAATTTAAAACCAATACTTCACCGCTGCGAAGCCCCTCTAGCGCTGACGTCCGACGTTCGATTACCGTAAGCGAGTGCAGTGAGTGTGTACGCCTGATGAGCCAAGAATAAGGGGGAAAGACGTGTCGCGTACTCTTTGCATTACAGTGATCCCTCGCTATATCGCGCTTCGCCTTTCGCGGCTTCACTCCATCGCGGATTTTATATGTAACCATATTTAAATATATATCGCGGATTTTTTTGCTGGTTCGCAGATTTCTGTGGACAATGGGTCTTTTAATTTCTGGTACATGCTTCCTCAGTTGGTTTGCCCAGTTGATTTCATACAAGGGACGCTATTGGCAGATGGCTGAGAAGCTACCCAGCTTACTTTTCTCTCTCTCTTGTGCTGACTTTCTCTGATCCTGACGTAGGGGGATTGAGCAGGGGGGCTGTTCGCACACCTAGACGATACGGACGCTCGTCTAAAAATGCTGAAAGATTATCTTCACGTTGCTATCTTTTGTGCAGCTGCTTCCTGAAACGGTATGCTGCACGGTGCTTCGCATACTTAAAAGCTCGAAGGGCACGTATTGATTTTTGATTGAAAAACAAACTCTGTCTCTCTCTATCTCTCTCTCTTTCTCTGCTCCTGACGGAGGGGGTGTGAGCTGCCACCTTCAACAGCTTTGTGCCGCGGTGCTTCGCATACTTAAAAGCCAAACAGCCCTATTGATTTGTTTGCTTTTCTTTCTCTGTCTGACATTCTGAGCTCCTGACGCGCACTCCTTTGAAGAGGAAGACATGTTTGCATTCTTTTAATTGTGAGATGGAACTGTCATCTCTGTCTTGTCATGGAGCACAGTTTATACTTTTGAAAAAGAAACAAATGTTTGTTTGCAGTGTTTGAATAACGTTCCTGTCTCTCTACAACCTCCTGTGTTTCTGTGCAAATCTGTGACCCAAGCATGACAATATAAAAATAACCATATAAACATATGGTTTGTACTTCGCGGATTTTCTTATTTCGCGGGTGGCTCTGGAACGCAACCCCCACGATGGAGGAGGGATTACTGTATTTGACAGTAAACTATTTTCATCCATTCTATGATCTGCTTCTCACAACTGAAGGCACCGTGGCTGATGTTACCTGACTTGCTGTCCAACCATAAGCGTTACCTGGTAGGTAACCACCCACTCACTTCACTCCCTTACGGGAATCGAACGTCAGCGCTAGAGGCGAAGCCCCTAAAATTGCGCCACGGCGTGTGGTTCGTTTATTTGACAGCATGTAGATCGGGGTAATTACATTCACAGCATTCGTAGTCTGATTCACAATCTGATTGTATGGGTGGTTACCTACCAGGTAATGCTTATGGTTAGCCAGCAAGTCAGCTCGAACTGATCACTCGAGTGAAGGCAGCTTCACAAAAAAAACAGATCCTTAACAAACTGTTATTGGTATATTTTCCCTCAATTTTAAAAGGTTTTCTTTTCTTCTTAATAAAAATTTAAAAGCAGTACTTCGCTGCTGCGAAGCGCGGGGATTTGAGCGACTGACGCATACAGACATATTCATGAGTGCAGGTACTTCGTAAAGAAAACACCGTGTAAACCTAAAGTTTAAATTAAGTTCATAGACCTACAAAAGGTTGCCATTGATTTCAGGCAAGATTGCTTTTCTCATGTACAACTATACGTTGCATTCTTAACAGTAAGCTTGCATGGCTTGGTCATATTACAACCGGAGTGCTGAACTGACAATGACGTATACAAACAGAACTATAACAATCGTAATAAACAAACAAAAAAAAAAAGCTAAGAACCCTTGGATTTAATAAAAAGGCTCCTTCCTTGGCGAACCAAGGAAAAAGGAAGACCTTATATGGCGTTCGTTTATAAAACAGCGGAAAAGCTGTGTTAAGGCTGCTTCACAAAAAAACAGATCCTTAACAAATTGTTATTGGGATATTTTCCATCAATTTAAAAAGCTTTTCTTCTTAATAAAAATTTAAAAGCAGTACTTCACGGGGATTTACATATAGATATATATATATATATATAGATCTATATAGAGATATAGATATATACAGATATACATATACAGTGATCCCTCGCTATATCGCGCTTTGCCTTTCGCTGCTTCACTCTATCGCGGATTTTATATGTAAGCATATTTAAATATATATCGCAGATTTTTTGCTGGTTCGCGGATTTCTGATGACAATGGGTCTTTTAATTTCTGGTACATGCTTCCTCAGTTGGTTTGCCCAGTTGATTTCATACAAGGGACGCTATTGGCAGATGGCTGAGAAGCTACCCAACTTACTTTTCTCTTTCTCTCTCTTGCGCTGACTTTCTCTGATCCTGACGTAGGGGGTGTGAGCAGGGGGGCTGTTCGCACACCTAGACGATACGGACACTCGTTTAAAAATGCTGAAAGATTATCTTCACGTTGCTACCTTCTGTGCAGCTGCTTAGTGAAGCAACATGCTGCACGGTGCTTCGCATACTTAAAAGCTCAAAGGGCACGTATTGATTTTTGACTGTTTGTTTTTCTTTCTCTGTCTCTGTCTGTCTCTCTCTCTCTCTCTCCCTGCTCCTGACGGAGGGGGTGTGAGCTGCCACCTTCAACAGCTTTGTACCAGCGGTGCTTTGCATACTTAAAAGCCAAACAGCCCTATTGATTTGTTTGCTTTCCTCTCTGTTTCTGACAGTCTGTGCTCCTGACGTGCACTCCTTTGAAGAGGAAGATATGTTTGCATTCTTTTAATTGTGAGACAGAACTGTCATCTCTGTCTTGTCATGGAGCACAGTTTAAACTTTTGAAAAAGAGACAAATGTTTGTTTGCAGTGTTTGAATAATGTTCCTGTCTCTCTACAACCTCCTGTGTTTCTGCGCAAATCTGTGGCCCAAGCATGACAATATAAAAATAACCATATAAACATATGGTTTGTACTTCGTGGATTTTCTTATTTCGCGGGTGGCTCTGGAACGTAACCCCCGCGATGGAGGAGGGATTACTGTATATATATATATATATATATATATATATATATATATATGTCTGTCTGTCTGTCTATATATATATATATATATATATATATATATATATATATATATATATATATATATATATATATATATATATAAGCTTATAAGTACTGCCTTACTTCTCTTTAAGAAAGGAAGATGTAATGATACTTGATTTAAACGATTCCATGTCTTGGTGGGTTTGCGTAGCTTATTGTCAATATCTTTACACCTGTTTTTAGGACTTATTGACTGAAACGGGCTTTCACGAAAAAAGTTAGGGCTTTGCTACAAGATACACCCTCCACAAGTTAAGGAAGTAAAAATAAAAGTGTATATTTCTGTTTTATTTAAACCTTTTAAGTTTGTATGCATAGCCCCATTTGGCTGTTTTAGTTTTTTTTTTCTTTCTTCAGTAATATTTAATCTCCTTAAAGAAAAAGAACATATCCATTTTACTTTTTTTGTATCTCTTTAGTAATATTTTAGTGTAAAAGGATAACCAGTATTTAAACCTTTTATGTTACTTTATAAATTTATTTTACACAATGTTGAAAAATTAATAAGAAAGCTACATATTTTGGCAGCTGCTGCTTTAATTTTCAATGAAATGAAAAAAGCTCTCCAAGACAAAACGTCAATGAAGAAGAAACAGTTTGCACTATCTAAAAACGAGAAACCCTCATTTATAAAGGTTTGCTGCAGATGACTTAACTGAAAATAAATTAATAGTTCCTATGTGTATAATACATATTTATCTATTTTACTTATGCCTTTATTCCAGCAACTTGCAACATCTGAGGTACAATTTGTTACATTACTTTTGTTTTTTGCAGCACAGGCAGGTGAAGTGACTTCCTCAGGGTCACACAGTGGTGTCAGTACCAGGATTTGAACTGACAAGCTCCAGGTTTGCTGAAATATTACTGAAGAAAGAAAAAAAACGAAAACGGGCAAATAGGTCTATGCATACAAATGTCCATCCATCCATTATCCAACCCGCTATATCCTAAATACAGGAGCCAATAAGTAGATATGTATATATACAGTATATATATATATATATATATATATATATATATATATATATATATATATATATATATATATATATATATGTAGATATGTAAATTTGTATATGTAGATATGTATATATGTTTATGTATATATATGGTGACATAACCTCTTTAACACACTACTTCTCCGCTGCGAAGCGCGGGTATTTTGCTAGTGTATATATATATATATATATATATATATATATATTTGCATTCATATACATACATTCATACATACAAGTATTTACTGTACATATATACATATACACACACACACTCATATATATATATATATATATATATATATATATATATATTAAGGCTGGGAATCAATTACAAAACGAATTATCACATAATTGTATAGGATTAATTAAAATTAATTGCATCTAACATTAAAACGTGCAATCATAAAATACATAAATCATGAAGTAAATATACATTGAATCGGAAAATTAACGTAGAATCAACACAAACGAATTTTTAAAAATTTAAGGCATAGTTTAAACTTTAAAAAATGACCTGAAACCTGAGCTTTTAACAAAATACTACTTGAGCAAGTACAATCTGAATTTGAATGCCTTCCTAAAAGGCAAGTTGAAAAGAAGTCAATAAGAAAATGAAGCCAGTGTATCAATTCTCAAATTGTTATGGAATATGAGACAAAAACATGTAAAAGTAAAACTAAATGATCGAAACAACTGTAGAGTTTGAATGCACAGCTAAAGACTGACTTAACAGAAATAAGCATCTCTTCAATGAGCATACATGAAAACTTGAGTTAAAACTCCGCAAATGCCATTCTCAACTGTTCATCAAAATCAACGATTTTATAATTATACTCTAAACAAGTGGTTTTCAACAGGTGCATAATAAGCACTAGGTGTGCCATAGGACCGCCAGTATGAGCAGGCAAAGGGACAAAGCAGCTGGGAAAATGCATCCAAAGTGCTCAGTAAGTGCAGTGTCTGTGAATGCCAACCTCCAAGATGCTTTTTTTTTTTTGCTGCTGTCTCTGATAGTCCACCCCATCGGATAGTTTAGCAGGTATTTAGATTTAATGCTTTTGTGGTTAGTACAATCATTTTGTTCCTTGGGATTTTTTGGGTTATAAAAACTGTGCCACCACAGAAAAACGGTTGGAAAACACTGTGCTGCCTACACTTCTGCTCCTGGCATGCTAAAAAAAAGTTCTTTGTGGTAGCTATCTTGCTTAAAAACTGACACTGTGCATTACTTAGGTGGTTATGTTGAATTCTTTACTTAAATTAGAAAAGATACTGCAAACTGGAATAATGGATGGAGATAATCATTACCATTCTGTTTCATACATTTTTTCATTAAATTAGGGCAGTAAGCACCGTGAGCTACCTGGCAGACTGCCAACTTAAATACAGAGGTACTAGAGACTTATTTTGGTTTTAGTACCACTCATAGAAAATGTAGCTAGCCTATTTTGCCTGTATGCGATATGACATTGATTTGACCTTCTTACAGAAACATGACATGAAAAAAAAAAAAAAATTATTTTCAAAATTTGTAAGAGTAGAATATAAATATGGTACTGAAAGTGTATATAATTCTTTAGGTTCACGCTTAACTTTTTTGAATTATTGTTTCATAATTAAAAATAAATAAATTCATGCAAATGCCATCCTAACCAAAGCACTGTCTAATGCGATCGCCTAGTTGCCCTGGATAGAACTAAATTTTTTTAATGCATTAAACCGGCCACATTAATCACAAAAACTAATGTGTTCACTTTTTTAGACCTATATATACCCCACCAAAATACAGTGTGTGAAGCATTTTAATGTCAAAGAGTACCACAGTTAAGCTAGTAGTGGCAGAATCTTAAAACAGAATTTAACAATTTACTGATATTTCCACAATACAAACCAACTTGCTGTATTTTTCTCACTTGAATTGAGCTACCCACTCTTTATTCTCAGTGGAGCCTATGGTTGCTAAGATGCAAAATTTAAAACCTGTCTAAAAAGGATACATTTGTAATGTAGTATTGTCAAACTGACATTGTTTCAGTATTAATATTAATGACATGAAAGGAAAATTTGGATGGAAAAATATAACGATAAAGAAATAAGAGACAATAACTAAACACGGAGGCATATTTAACAGAGCCCTGAATGGTGCGCCCTGGCACCGGGATAACAGATTTAAACGGGATATCTATTTATGCATAACATCTCAGAACCCGTAATATTTACCATTTATCAATATTTATTTTAACATGGAAATAACCTTAAGGTTTTCCACACACAATGTCATACCGTGCACCAGCAAAAAATGCTTGAGAAAAACTAATTAAACAACGTTGCTATGGATAGTCAAGATCTGATATATTAAAACTGTGGCAAGGGTAAAAACAATACGATAAATCAGGAGACGGGTCGACAGACTAAAGTAACAAATGATTAAAGTCACGTTGAGAGATGAAAGCATAATACTACGGGTGGAGAAATTAAAATGAAATACTGAAGGATATCCAGCATCAAAACGGACTCACCTAAATGTTGGTAAAGTTACACATTATTGAAAACGTGCTAAAAAATCTGAGTAAACAGGAAGCCCAGAATCAGCTGTTTCCGTGTGCATTGATGCACAACGTTCACTAATTTCAATACAACCGATGGTATATTTCGAATAAATACTCCACCCTTAAAAAAGGTTGACTCGATTTTAACGTGAACGCTAGCAAAATAATATTACCTTCGAAATTAATAAAGGTCATTTTATTAAAATATTCGCCAACAAATACCTTTGTGTGACAAGGTACAGTCGGCAGCAGAAGATTCGAGAAGGGTAGCATATGAAAACGTGAGATAACAGGACGATTCCGATATGACAAAACAACTCTTTAACTTACATATATGACATTACACTCCCCAGTAAATGTAACATTCTGCTACTCTCCATGAGTCTCTGGGTCTTCTCCGTGAACGAACACTTAAAAGGTGTGGGCGTTAATGTCCCCACACACTGCCCACTCACCTGAAGATACGGCCTCGATAAAGGGTTAGAGTTGCAGTTCGACTCTTTATCTTCTGAACCCTATAACATTCAAAATGTACGTAAAAGACAATTATAAAATAAAAGGGACTTGGTGTCTCAACAGACTTGAAAGGAACAGTTTTCTCCTCTCCTTCACCATACACAGCTGTGGATGAAAGCGCGCGTTGCTAACTGACGTCATTTCCTGGCAGCAGCCAGTTCCTCATCAGCTAAGCCGGCTGCTTCCAAATGGGGGCGAGATTCATCCAAGGCTGATTACTCGTTCTTACGAAAAGAGAGACGTTTTACCCTTCTCTTTCCCATTAAAATAGTTACGTAATATATGTGTACAGGGTACCTCCAGTTATGTGAAGAGACTACAATTAACTTTACCTACTCGCTGACTCTTCTTTTCTCAGTAGGGATGCACGGTACCTCAGTAACTGCATATTACATTCTTCAAATGGTTTAGGGTGATCACTTGAAGAAGTACAAACCACTGTGACTTGTCCTTAGCTCTGTTATAGAAGAGGACAAAGTCAAATATCCTTTGTGAAATAGCACTGTTTTTCGTTAGGTACTACAAAAGATGCCATTTTAATTTTATATAGGTGGACAACACATTAACTTTCACAGAAATGCTTAATTATGCAATGTACACAGGTCAGTATTCAGCAAGAGGTGTTTTTCAGTTTCACTCTCACCAGTTTAGTACCCTGATCTCAAGCACACCAACACAAATAATCAGATTGGACACCCATGAAAAACTATATGGAAAAACTGAATGCCTATGTGAATCATTAGTCTGCTTCATTTTAACCACTGCATGGCCTTTGAATGCAGTAAAAAATGGTGGACTTCACCATGGATGGGAAATGGCAGAGAGACTAAGAGAAGGAAGGAGCTTACTTGAAATCTGACCAGACAATGATTAGGTTACAGAGAGAACTGACCAGATATGATGACCTGACCAAAGACTTTGTGTAACCATTAAGATTATGGGATGCCTGGAATCAACAAGAATGTGTTGCTGATCTTTGTATGCTTTTAGAACTACTGGACGATCCAGGTTCATTTGTATTTGGTTTTGTGCTATGGAACTAGTTATAATTTTAATAGATTAAAATTTATTAAACCCGCTTTCCTGCTCATACATGTTGCTCTTTGTTATCGCAGAGAAGCTGAGAGACTGAACTTTTTTTCCAGCTAGTTAGGTGTGACGGAGAGTGAACACTTCCAAAAGTGCAGCTACAGTACAATCATACCTGAAGGTGAAGTCTTAAGGTTGTATACTTAAGTTTTTAAAGTATCTCCAAAAGCTTTCCCATGATAAAACACCAATAATGTGGATGTAAACTGCTCAAAAAAATTAAAGGAACACTTTGAAAACATCAGATCTCAATGGGAAAAAAAATCGTGCTGAATATCTATACTGATATGGACTGGGTAATGTGTTAGGAACGAAAATATTCCACATTGTTTGATGAAAATGAAAAATATCAATCTACAAAGGGCTGAATTCAAACACACCCAGAAAATCAAAGTGAAAAAATGATGCGGTAGGCTAGTCCATTTTGCTGAAATTTCATTGTAGCAACTCAGAATTGTACTCAGTAGTTTGTATGGCCCCCACTTGCTTGTATGCATGCCTGACAATGTTGGGGCATGCTCGTAATGAGATGACGGATGGTGTCCTGGGAGATCTCCTCCCAGGACTGGACCAGGGCATCACTAAGTTCCTGGACAGTCAGAGGTGCCACCTGGCAGCGTCGGATGGACCAAAACATAATGTCCCAGAGGTGTTCTATTGGATTTGGGGCAGGCAAGCGAGGGGTCCAGTGAATGGTATCAATTCCTTCATCCTCCAGGAACTGCCTGCATACTCTCGTCACACGAGGCCAGGCATTGTCATGCACCCAGAGGAACCCAGGACCCATTGCACCAACATAGGGTCTGACAATGGATCCAAGGATTTCATCCCAATATCTAATGGCAGTCAAGGTGTTGTTGTCTAGCCTGTAGAGGTCTGTGCGTCCCTCCATGGATATGCCTCCCCAGACCATCACTGACCCACCACCAAAAAGGTCATTCAGAATGATGTTACAGGCAGCATATTGTTCTCCACGGCTTCTCCAGTTTATTTTATTTATGTTTGAATTGAATGTTTGAGTGGATGTTATTTTATTCATAATGACAAGCTGAGACACATATCATGCAACAGTAGCAAAATATTTACCAGTATTGAAAACATATTGGCATGAGATCACAAAATTTAGTGGTGTTGCCCCACAAGTCTGGGGACCTGGGCACAATTATAACCTGTCAATTCTCCACAAGCGAAGTATTTCCTTCTGTCAGTTCTGTGTAGTAATAATAATAATAATAATAATAATAATAATAATTATTATTATTATTATATTATTATTACTGGTGTCCTGCACTGAGTTAGTTTCTGCCATCTGTCCAATGCTACTAAGATAGACTTTGACTTTCTATATCCCTAAAATGGAAAAAATGAGTTCACACAATAGATGGTTGGATGCTGGATATAATCAATGTATTTAAATTCACTGATTGTTAGGTCTGTAATTTAATTTTTAACTTCTGCCATTGCACATTTGTATTGTGTATTATACTTCAATGTTCATTTTCAAACAGATCCTGTATTTTTTTAATTGCAATCTTTTATAGTCTATTTGCAAGGAATGTCCAACTTTTTTTGGGTGGCTTCAGTAGTTGCTGGTTTTGATTCCAATCAAGGTCTTGCTTAGACACTGGAGCAGCAGTGGCGGTGTTTGAAGTGGCAGGTGCATACTGGCAGTGTTTGGTGCGTACCGGCAGTGTTTTTGAACGTACCGGCTGGCACCACGCATATTCAGTCCCCTCAGAACCCACCACATCCTTCAATCGAATGATAGTGATTTGAGGAGCTTGAAGTTCGCGACTGTATTGGGTACCATCACTTATGTGTATACACTTCGGGCATATAGCAACGGTACATCCGTGGTTTGAGTCTCAGCCCCTTACTTGGAGTGTGAAAATTTCCTCTGTGTTTAATGTCAAGTTGACTTCATAATTAGGTGTAGCTGAAGGCATGAATGTGCTCTTTGTAGCTCACATATCCATTTAAGCATCGTGGGGAACCTGTGCCCACCTCAGCAGCATTAAGTGAAGTGCATTCACAATTTTGTACTTTTACGTGCACACGTCCACGCTTAATTGACATTATGAATAATTTGACAAGATAATACGTTTACAAGGCGTTTGATTAAGAAATTTTGTAACAAAAGGTGGAAGCTCGTAAACAAATACACGACATAAAAATGATATTGGCTCACGAAGTTTTGGAAACTCAAATGAAAAACCGTGCGGCGTGATGGGGTACCACGGCAACGCTGCGCTCGAATTTTGGCTCCGCCTCCACTTACATGCGTATTTATTAAACTCCGTCAGTCTCTCCTTGAGCGGGCACACAATTGGGAGATTTTGTTTCCTTCCGGATTGGTTAATTCGAAGAACTGGGCTAAGAAACAGGAAGCTCGGGATCGAATTTGAAAGTGAAAAGCCCTGGTGCGCAAACGCAGGTGTCATTCCCCCTCCTCTGGTGCCGCGAACTGTACTGTTACTGATAGAACAGGGGGCATAAGGCGCTCGCCTCGCCTGGAGGCGCGGAGGACAAACGGCAACGGCGATGCGCGCAGATTAGTAGGAAACCTCCGCACAGGCGGATCTCGGAATGAAAACATACTGGTTGCTGTGATCGCTAGTGAAAAAAGGAGCACACGGCTTCTTTGTAACATGTTTCACAAGGATATGATTGATCTTTCCGATACCCTGCTTTGGTGACACTTGACACACCTTCGCTCGTTTTCGTTCTGATTTTCCTTTTGTGTTTTTTTTCCTACGGGTTTTAGTGCTGCACGATGACTTACTATGAGTAACGCTCCGAGACAGGGGTAAGCGTTCTCTTAGCTCAGTGGGAGATGTCATTTTCAGCAGCATGCATCCCGATGGCAGCAGCAGTCGTCCCGATGCGAAGCCTGCGTCCCGCAGCCTTTTGGTCGCTGCAGCGCTCGGACTCGCCGCTGTGCTGTTGGTGCAGCTCTCTCCACCCTCCCTTCTACTTCGGATCCTTCTCTACGTTCTCTTCGCATTGGTATGCCTCGCACTGGGAGCCGCCGCTGTCCTGGCTAAGCGAAGTCCCCTCAGAGTAGTGCGCTTGAAGTGCTTTGGCACACAAGTCTTGGAGCGGCTAGTGAGCGATGGGGTAAGTGGTCATGGTTTTACTGCTTTAAGTATTAGCAGAGCTGGGCTCTTCTATCATTAACTCCCTCTTATTCTGTTTGTATATTACTGATTCCTTGGCATCGTGTCAAAGTTTTAATATAGCGCCTTTTCAGCTTACCAGTATACTATAGCAATGTATTAAATAAACTTCAGTTCCCACAGACCAGCAATAGTTAACTCCCAAAATAGCCACCCATGGGATGTGTACCTAGGAACTGTTGTCTGTAATCTATCTGTATTATTTGTGCTTTCTTAAAAGAGTTTTAAGACATGTCCACTTCACAGTTGATTCTGTTAGTGGGTCTTCGCTTGATATCATTGTGCTTTTCTTGCCTTTTTCTTTTGTGTTATTTAACATTATTCTCGATTTTTCTGCTGATCTCATTCATTCTGTTTTGCAATTAAATATTTTATTACTAGACTTTATTTTACAATATTTTTTTAAAAGATGTTTATAGTTAGGTACCCAGTTTGTCATATTCCTTTTGGGCCGATACAGTGCTATAGTACACTCTTCATGAGACATAGACTTTTCTTGTACCTTTTTCAAAAAATATTTGTAAATATGGTGTCAAGGCTATATACAAATTGTATTGCTGGATTAGAGAGTAAGGTGGCATGGTGGCACAGTGGTTAATACTGCTGCCATACAGCTGTACAGTTGCCGATCTGAATCCTGACCCAAGCACTGTTAGCTTGGATGTTGAATGTTCTCCTTTGTGTATCTGTGAGGTGTTTCTACTGGTAGTTTCCAACATCTGAAAGATATGTGTTAATTTAACTGGCAACTCAAACTTTGGTCTCCATGAACCTGGATAGGTGTGTTTGTGAATATTCCTGTGATGGACTGTTTCCATCTCCAGGGCTTTCAAGGGTTGGTTCATGCCTTGCTTCCAGTACTCAGCAGGATAAACAAAGGCATCCTAAGACTTTGAACTATGTCATTGGGTTAATAAATTGGTTCATAAATAGATTAAGGAACTAAAGAAAAGTGCATTTGAGCAAAACGTTTTGAAAAACACAGTTTTGCAAGTGAAAAAAAATGTAGTATGTTGTGCTCTGAATGTTTCAGCTGCATTAGAGTTGAGTGTATTAAATGATATTGATGTTATTAATGGCGGAGTAGCATGAAGACTTTGTGCTGCTAAGTTCTGCAGTCTTTCAGCACAACAATGTCTGAGATTTTGACTTTGAGGATGATCCTGTAACAAATGAGTACCACACCGCCTGTATTTTTTATGTGATTGATATGGTTTTTTTTTTGTTTTTTTTTTTTAATATTTGTCCCTAGTAGATATTTAGAACTATTGAGTTTTAACTGAAGTGCCACAAATGCATTTCTTTTAGATCAGGACTCCTCATATTTACATCTAACCCTTCTCATATTTAGTGCTTTGTTTCTCAGACCAGAAAAGTCACTACAGGTGTTATGCAAAAAGTAAAAAACAAGCAAAATTAAGGATATTGTTGCACTTTATGATTATTTTTGCCTTTTCACCCTGGATTTAATTTTCAGTTGTATTTTCTGGTAACAGCTGCACTTTTGACTTATTGCTGCAAAGCTGGTATTTACTCTCTTCATATTGAAGAGGTATACTATGTTGTGACATCTGTCTTATGCTCTACATAGGAGAGAAAATGCTCATGACAGCAAATGTTTGGCAATGCTGATTGAGAAACTGCCATAGGTGCCATACACTTCTGAAAGATTTTCCTCTCATAACCACTGGGATTTTTACCCATAGGGCAACCCAAGTTACTTGGGTTGAGCCTCTGCTGAGTTTTTGTAACACATGGAAATTATGAAAGAAAATTTAAATACTGTACCTCCATTTAAATTTACTTTAGATGTTTTTCGTGAATCTGTGACACCATTTTACCCTGTTCTTTTCTCCACTAGTCTGTTTTTGCTAGTGTTAGTTACTCCTGTTTCTGATGCCAGTCCATCTTTATCAGTGGTGTGATGTTCCAGTATTTAGCGCAGCTGTCCCACACCTCCAAAATCCTTGGTTAAATTTTTTTCTGTGTAGAATTTGCTCATTCTCTTAATGTCTGGATGTTTTTTTTTTTTTTTTGTTTTTTTTTCTCCAGGGACTACAATTTTCCCGGCAAATCCCAATAATGCACATATTAGTTGAATTGTTGTGAGTGTATACATTAGGGAGACCTTTTGAGGGACTATTAGACCATCCATAATTTCTCTCTGTCTTGTGTCTAATGCAGTGGTGATAGGCTTAGACTCTTCATAACCCTCTGCTGGATTATATAGGTTTGCTGTTGCATGGAAGGATTGATTAATTTCATGTCAAAATGTTAATACTTTCACTTTTAAGTGATATCTGATGTCTTTTTTTAAGGAAGAGTGTGACGTGTGAAGGGGATATGATGACACAGTAATTAGCACCACTACTTAATATAATGATCAAGTCCTGTCCTCAAGTCCTTAGCTCTGGCCCCATTTCTGTCAGGAGTTTGCATTTTCTTTTAGGCCCTGGATGTTAAATTTTGGAGGTTAGGTAAATTGGAGAAAGCAGGGTTTAAGAATGGTAAGGCCTGATATAACTGTCTTTACTTAACAATACCTGGTTGATTTTGTATTTAGTATACTTACATTTACTAGAAATTATCATAGTATTAATTAATGATAATAATCCAAATAAATATGGTATATCTTTATTTGTGTTTATGGATTAATCTGTGAGAAGAACCTTGAGTTGCATGTACATGTAAGATAAGGTGCTATATAAATAAAGTTATTATTAATATTATTAGGTAATGCAGTGTTTTCATGTGGAATTGTGGTAGTGTTAGGATGAATGATATCCAACTAGATGAAATACAGAATGCAGCACAAGTTGTTGTGTGATTTATAGTACTGTATTTGGACACCAATGGTAGATTTTGGGGGTCAATTGGGTAGCCTATCTTCTTCTTCTTCTTCTTTCGGCTGCTCCCGTTAGGGGTTGCCACAGCAGATCATCTTCTTCCATATCTTTCTGTCCTCTGCATCTTGTTCTGTTGCACCCATCACCCGCATGTCCTCTCTCACAACATCCATAAACCTTCGCTTAGGCCTTCCTCTTTTCCTCTTCTCTGGCAGCTCTATCCTTAGCATCCTTCTTCCAATATACCCAGCATCTCTCCTCTGCACATGTCCAAACCAACGCAATCTCGCCTCTCTGACTTTGTCTCCCAACCGTCCAACTTGAGCTGACCCTCTAATGTACTCATTTCTAATCCTATCCATCCGAGTCATACCCAGTGCGAATCTTAGCATCTTTAACTCTGCTACCTCCAGCTCTGTCTCCTGCTTTCTGGTCAGTGCCACTGTCTCCAACCCATATAATTTAGCTGGTCTCACTACCATCCTGTAGACCTTCCCTTTCACTCTTGCTGATACCCTATCTGTCACAAATTACTCCTGACACTCTTCTCCACCCATTCCACCCTGCCTGCACTCTCTTTTTCACCTCTCTTCCACAATCCCCATTGCTGTGTACTGTTGATCCCAAGTATTTAAACTCATCCACCTTCGCCAACTCTACTCCCTGCATCCTCACCATTCCACTGACCTCCCTCTCATTTACACACATGTATTCTGTCTTGTTCCTACTGACCTTCATTCCTCTCCTCTCTTGAGCATATCTCCACCTCTCCAGGGTCTCCTCAACCTGCTCCCTACTATCGCTACAGATCACAATGTCACCAGCTAACATCATAGTCCAAAGGGACTCCTGTCTAATCTCATCTGTCAACCTGTCCATCACCATTGCAAATAAGAAAGGGCTCAGAGCCAATCCCTGATGTAATCCCACCTCCAACTTGAATGCATCCGTCACTCCTACCGCAGACCTCACCACGGTCACACTTCCCTTGTACATATCCTGTACAACTCTTATGTACTTCTCTGCCACTCCCGACTTCCTTGTACAATACCACAGCTCCTCTCGAGACACCCTGTCATATGCTTTCTCCAGGTCCACAAAGACGCAATGCAACTCCTTCTGGCCTTCTCTAAACTTCTCCATCAACATCCTCAGAGCAAACATTGCATCTGTGGTGCTCTTTCTTGGCAAGAAATCATACTGCTGCTCACTAATTATCACCTCACTTCTTAACCTAGCTTCCACTACTCTTTCCCATAACTTCATGCTGTTGCTCATCAATTTTATTCCCCTGTAGTTACTGCAGTCCTGCACATCCCCCTTATTCTTAGATATCGGCACCAGTACACTTCTTCTCCACTCCTCAGGCACCCTCTCACTTTCCAAGATTCCATTAAACAATCTGGTTAAAAACTCCACTGCCATCTCTCCTAAACACCTCCATGCTTCCATAGGTATGTCATCTGGACCAATGACCTTTCCATTTTTCACCCTCTTCATAGCTATCCTTACTTCCTCTTTGCTAATCCGTTGCACTTCCTGATTCACTATCTCCACATCATCCAACCTCTTCTCTCTTTTGTTCTCTTCATTCATCAGCCTTTCAAAGTACTCTTTCCATCTGCTCAACACACTCTCCTCGCTTTTGAGTACATTTCCATCTTTATCCTTTATCACCTAACCTGCTGCACCTCTTTCCCAGCTCGGTCCCACTGTCTAGCCAATCGGTACAGGTCCTTTTCTCCCTCCTTAGTGTCCAACCTCTCACACAACTCATCATATGCCTTTTCTTTAGCCTTTGCCACCTCTCTCTTCACCTTACGCCTTATCTCCTTGTACTCTTGTCTACTTTCTGCATCTCTCTGATTATCCCACTTCTTCTTTGCTATCCTCTTCCTCTGTATACTCTCCTGTATTTCCTCATTGCACCACCAGGTTTCCTTTTCCTTCTTCCTCTTTCCAGATGTCACTCCAAGAACCCTTCTTGCTGTCACTCTTACTACATCTGCTGTAGTTTCCCAGCTGTCTGATAAGTCTTCACTGCCACCCAGTGCCTGTCTCACCTCCAACCTAAACTCAACCTTGAAGTCTTCCTTTTTCAACTTCCACCATTTGATCCTTGGCTCTGCCCTCACCCTCTTCCTCTTTTTGATCTCCAACGTCATCCTACAGACCACCATCCTATGCTGCTTAATTCTACTTTCCCCTGCCACCACTTTGTAGTCTTCAATCTCCTTCAGATCAACTCTTCTGCATAGGATGTAATCTACCTGTGTGCATCTTCCTCCACTTTTGTACGTAACCCTATGTTCCTTCCTCTTCTTAAAATTCACCACAGCCATGTCCATCCTTTTGGCAAAATCCACTATCCTCTGACCTTCTTCATTCCTCTCCTTGACACCATACCTACCCATCACCTCCTCGTCTACACTGTTCCCTTCACCAACATGCCCATTGAAATCCGCTCCAATCACCACTTTCTGTCCCTTGGGTACACTGTTAATCACTTCATCCAGCTCCCTCCAAAAATCTTCTTTCTCACCCATTGCACACCCAACATTCATTATCACACCTTCAATTTCCAGCTTCATAATCATTACTCTGCCTGACACTCTTTTCATCTCCAAAACACTCTTGACATACTGTTCCTTCAGAATAACTCCTTCCCCATTTCTCCTCCCATCTACACCATAATAGAACAATTTGAATCCACCTCTGATCCACCTGTCCTTACTCCCCTTCCATTTAGTCTCTTGAATACACAATATATCAACCTTCCTTCTCTCCATCATATTTGTTAACTCTCTCCCCTTACCAGTCATACTGCCAACATTCAAAGTTCCTACCCTCAGTTCCACTCTCTTTACTTTCCTCCTCTCCTCCTGCCTCCGGACACGTCTCCCCCCTCTTCTTCTTCTCCTCCTTCTTCTTCTTCTTCGGCCAACAGTAGCCCAATTTCCGCCAGCACCCTGTTGGCTAACAGTAGTGGTGGCAGTCGTTGTTAACCCGGGGCTTGACCGATCCGGTATGGAAATTTGTATTGTTGTCCGCATATTGATTTGGCAAAATTTTACACCGGATGCCCTTCCTGACTTAACCCTCCCCATTTATCCAGGCTTGGGACCGGCATGAAGAAACACACTGGTTTGTGCATCCCCTGTGGCTGGGTTAACTGGGTAGCCTATGTAAACCTTTAAAATGGCCATTAAACTAGTGATGTTTGAACACAGAGGCTGGCTAGGCTACAAGAGTTCTTAACGTAAGTCCATTTAGCCCTCTGATATTTCTGGGTGCAATTGCTGTTGATGTTGGATAGCTAGCAGAGATGGTGGATTGATGAATAAATGTTGGCATTTAAATTATGAATGTGTATTTCAACAAGGTTGTTTGAAATTCGATTTACCTGCATGTTGTATTTCCAGTCATGAGAAATTCATTCATTTTCAGAACCTACCTGTTCAAAAGAAGGATTGTTGTAGAGCCAAAGTCTAACCTGACAGTGTGAGCCCAAGACAGGAGCCTGATCTGTGTCACTGGGCACATGCTCTCATGGTGACACACAACTTCTCACTTGCATAAGGCCAATGTGTAGTTGCTAATTAACCCAACATATTTATCTTTAGGATGTTTATGGGAACTGGACTACCTCAAAAACATGCAGAAATCCAGGCTAGGATTTTTGAATCTAGGACAAGGCTATGAGACAGCTGTACTAATCTTTAAAACATTGTTCCTGCCATTACAATATATTGTTTACTTTTATTGGGAGCAAACTCATCACAGTACATACATTTTTAGTCATATTTTATTTTTTTCACTGCAATAGGCCTTTTTCTCATTTGTTGCTGTATTCATTTATTCACTTTGCTTTTTAGTTTGAGCTTGTATGATTAATACTTCATGAAGTGAAGCTGAAAGATTGAAATATCATTACAATTTTTCTCCTTCTTTACTGTTAGTCTATTTTGCTTTTTTTATTGTAACTGGAGAGAAGCATTGGAGAAAGAGTTAGTAAGTAATATTGGCTGGTACTATAGAAAAACAGCATCTTATTTATTATGGGGTGGGTGTAACAAAGATTTGGCTAGCTGGGCAATTGGTCATCTATACTAATAAAAGGCAAAGCCCTGACTGACTGACTCACTCACTCACTCACTTATCACTAATTCTCCAACTTCCCGTGTAGGTGGAAGGCTGAAATTTGGCAGGCTCATTCCTTACAGCTTACTTACAAAGGTTAGGCAGATTTCATTTCAAAATTCAAAGCGTAACAGTCATAACTGGAACCTCTTTTTTGTCCATATACAGTAATGGACGGCAGCTCGCTGGCCGTGGGAGGCGGGATTGCGTATCGCGTCATCACGCCTCACACGTAATCACGTGAACTGACTGTGAAGGAGAAAGGACGGCCTTATATGGCGTTCGTTTATAAAACAGCGGACAGGCTGTGTAAAGGCAGCTTCACAAAAAAAACGATCCTTAACAAATTGTTATTGGTATATTTTCCCTCAGTTTAAAAAGGTTTTCTTCTTAATAAAAATTTAAAAGCAGAACTTCGCCGCTGCAGAACGCGCCTGACTTTATTGAAAAGAAACTAAACTTGCAGCGCCGCTCTTCAATGACGCGCCGCTATTCAATGATACTTGCCTATCGCCTGACTTTATTGAAAAGAAACTAAACTTGCAGTGCCGCTCTTCAATGACGCGCCGCTATTCAATGACACTTGCCTAATGCCTGACTTTATTGAAAAGAAACTAAACTTGCAGTGCCGCTGCTATTCTATGACACTTGCCTAACGCCTGACTTTATTGAAATGAAACCAAACTTGCAGTGCCGCTATTCAATGACACTTGCCTAACGTCTGACTTTATTGAAAAGAAACTAAACTTGCAGCGCCGCTCTTTACTGACGCGCCGCTATTCAATGACACTTGCCTAACGCCTGACTTTATTGAAAAGAAACTAATCTTGCAGTGCCGCTATTCAATGATACTTGCCTAACGCCTGACTTTATTGAAAAGAAACTAAACTTGCAGTGCCGCTATTCAATGACGCGCCGCTATTCAATTACACTTGCCTTACGCCTGATGAGCCAAGAATTAGGGCGAAACACATGTCGCGTACTCTTTGCATTATTTGACAGTAAACTATTTTCAACCATTCTATGATCTGCTTCTCACAACTGAAGGCACCGTGGCTGATGTTAGCTGACTTGCTGGCCAACCATAAGCGTTACCTGGTAGGTAACCACCCATACAATCAGATTGTGATTCAGACTACGAATGCCATGCATGTAATTGCCCCGATCTACATGCTACAGAAAACCTCAATGAAGAAGAAACCGTGTGTAAGCATACATATTAACACATGTGCAATTAAATGTGTGCATTTACGGGGTGATTTCTCAGGCTTAAAAGCTTGCCTTTTATTAAAAAGGTAAATGCAAACTGTTTTCATTCTGAAGGGCACAAACCACGTTGGATTTCAGCCGTTAAACGCGCAAAAATGTCGGTACACCAGATAAATAAGCGCAACATATTATCAGTTGTATTGTATGCTTACAATACATATAGAAATGTGTTAATCGTTAATTAATAGTATGGGATGGTGTTTTTCGACTCGCGCCTTGATTTAAACAATTCCATGTCTTGGTGGGTTTGCGTAGCTTATTGTCAATATCTTTACACCTGTTTTTAAGACTTATTGACTGAAACGGGCTTTCACGAAAAAAGTTAGGGCTTTGCTACAGGATACACCCTCCACAAGTTAAGGAAGTAAAAATAAAGGTATATATTTCTGTTTTATTTAAACCTTTTAAGTTCGTATGCATAGCCCCATTTGGCTGTTTTAGTTTTTTTTTTTCTTTCTTCAGTAATATTTAATCTCCTTAAAGAAAAACAACATATGCATTTTACTTTTTTGGTATCTCTTTAGTAATATTTTAGTGTAAAAGGATAACCAGTATTTAAACCTTTTATGTTACTTTATAAAGTTAATTTACACAATGTTGAAAAATTAATAAGAAAGCTACATATTTTGGCAGCTGCTGCTTTAATTTTCAATGAAATGAAAAAAGCTCTCCAAGAGAAAACCTCAATGAAGAAGAAACAGTTTGCACTATCTAAAAAGGAGAACCCCTCATTTATAAAGGTTTGCTGCAGATGACTTAATAAATAAATGAATAGTTCCTATGTGTATAATACATATTTATCTATTTGACTTATGCCTTTATTCCAGCAACTTGCAACACCTGAGGTACAATTTGTTACATTACTTTTGTTTTTTGCAGCACAGGCAGGTGAAGTGACTTCCTCAGGGTCACACAGTGGTGTCAGTACCAGGATTTGAACTGACAAGCTCCGGGTTTGCTGAAATATTACTGAAGAAAGAAAAAAAACAAAAACGGGCAAAAGGGGCTATGCATACAAATGTCCATCCATCCATTATCCAACCCGCTATATCCTAAATACAGGAGCCAATCCCTGCCAACACAGGGCACAAGGCAGGAAACAAACCCCGGGCAAGGTGCCAGCCCACCGCAGGGCGCACACACCCACACACACCCACACACCACGGGCAATTTAGAATCGCCAATGCACCTAACCTGCATGTCTTTGGACTGTGGGACGAAACCGGAGTACCCGGAGGAAACCCAGACAGACACGGGGAGAACATTCAAACTCCATGCAGGGAAGCGAACCCGGGTCTCCTAACTGGCACCTTTCGCTGCGCCACCATACCGCCCACATACAAACTTAAAAGGTTTAAATAAAACAGAAATATATACCTTTATTTTTACTTCCTTAACTTGTGGAGGTTGTATCCTGTAGCAAAGCCCTAACTTTTTTCATGAAAGCCCCTTTCAGTCAATAAGCCTTAAAAACAGGTGTAAAGCTAAACTTGCAGCACTGCTATTCAATTACAGTTGCCTAACGCCTCTCCTAAGGGGAGATACTGTGGGATCTGGGCATCAGTCAAAGCACCAATCCCAGGCCCGATTAGAAAGCAGGAAGCTGTGATTTGTCGTCTCCCTCCCATGTAACAATTACAGCCCGTGTTACAACGCACTATGTATGTGTGTATATATGTATATATATGTATATGTAGATATGTGTATATGTAGATCTAT
>NC_041398.2:142960040-143005040 GCF_900747795.2 Erpetoichthys calabaricus | reverse complement strand
AGATGCTATGGCATGACCTTAAAAAGGCGGTTCATGCTAGAAAACCCTCAAATAAAGCTGAATTACAACAATTTTGCAAAGATGAGTGGGCCAAAATTCCTCCAGAGCGCTGTAAAAGACTCATTGCAAGTTATCGCAAACGCTTGATTGCAGTTATTGCTGCTAAGGGTGGCCCAACCAGTTATTAGGTTCAGGGGGCAATTACTTTTTCACACAGGGCCATGTAGGTTTGGATTTCTTTTTCTGCCTAAATAATAAAAACCACCATTTACAAACTGCATTTTGTGTTTACTTGTGTTATATTTGACTAATGGTTAAATGTGTTTGATGATCAGAAACATTTTGTGTGACAAACATGCAAAAGAATAAGAAATCAGGAAGGGGGCAAATACTTTTTCACACCACTGTGTGTATATATATATATATATATGTATATATATATATATATGTATATATATATGTATATGTATATATATATGTATGTATATGTGTATGTATATGTATGTATATGTATATATATGTGTATATATATGTATATATATATGTGTATATACAGTGGTGTGAAAAACAATTTGCCCCCTTCCTGATTTCTTATTCTTTTGCATGTTTTTCACACAACATGTTTCTGATCATCAAACACATTTAACCATTAGTCAAATATAACACAAGTAAACACAAAATGCAGTTTGTTAATGGTGGTTTTTATTATTTAGGGAGAAAAAAAAATCCAAACCTACATGGCCCTGTGTGAAAAAGTAATTGCCCCCTGAACCTAATAACTGGTTGGGCCACCCTTAGCAGCAATAACTGCAATCAAGCGTTTGCGATAACTTGCAATGAGTCTTTTACAGCGCTCTGGAGGAATTTTCGCCCACTCATCTTTGCAAAATTGTTGTAATTCAGCTTTATTTGAGGGTTTTCTAGCATGAACCGCCCTTTTTAAGGTCATGCCATAGCATCTCAATTGGATTCAGGTCAGGACTTTGACTAGGCCACTCCAAAGTCTTCATTTTGTTTTTCTTCAGCCATTCAGAGGTGGATTTGCTGGTGTGTTTTGGGTCATTGTCCTGTTGCAGCACCCAAGATCGCTTCAGCTTGAGTTGACGAACAGATGGCCGGACATTCTCCTTCAGGATTTTTTGGTAGACAGTAGAATTCATGGTTCCATCTATCACAGCAAGCCTTCCAGGTCCTCAAGCAGCAAAACAACCCCAGACCCATCACACTACCACCACCATATTTTACTGTTGGTATGATGTTCTTTTTCTGAAATGCTGTGTTCCTTTTACGCCAGATGTAACGGGACATTTGCCTTCCAAAAAGTTCAACTTTTGTCTCATCAGTCCACAAGGTATTTTCCCAAAAGTCTTGGCAATCATAGAGATGTTTCTTAGCAAAATTGAGACGAGCCCTAATGTTCTTTTTGCTTAACAGTGGTTTGCGTCTTGGACATCTGCCATGCAGGCCGTTTTTGCCCAGTCTCTTTCTTATGGTGGAGTCGTGAACACTGACCTTAATTGAGGCAAGTGAGGCCTGCAGTTCTTTAGACGTTGTCCTGGGGTCTTTTGTGACCTCTCGGATGAGTCGTCTCTGCGCTCTGGGGGTAATTTTGGTCGGCCGGCCACTCCTGGGAAGGTTCACCACTGTTCCATGTTTTTGCCATTTGTGGATAATGGCTCTCACTGTGGTTCGCTGGAGTCCCAAAGCTTTAGAAATGGCTTTATAACCTTTACCAGACTGATAGATCTCAATTACTTCTGTTCTCATTTGTTCCTGAATTTCTTTGGATCTTGGCATGATGTCTAGCTTTTGAGGTGCTTTTGGTCTACTTCTCTGTGTCAGGCAGCTCCTATTTAAGTGATTTCTTGATTGAAACAGGTGTGGCAGTAATCAGGCCTGGGGGTGGCTACGGCAATTGAACTCAGGTGTGATACACCACAGTTAGGTTATTTTTTAACGAGGGGGCAATTACTTTTTCACACAGGGCCATGTAGGTTTGGATTTTTTTTCTCCCTAAATAATAAACACCATCATTTAAAAACTGCATTTTGTGTTTACTTGTGTTATATTTGACTAATGGTTAAATGTGTTTGATGATCAGAAACATTTTGTGTGACAAACATGCAAAAGAATAAGAAATCAGGAAGGGGGCAAATAGTTTTTCACACCACTGTATATATATATATATATATATGTGTGTATATATATGTATATATATATGTTTTTTACATAACCTCTTTAACACACTACTTCTCTGCTGCGAAGCGCAGGTATTTTGCTAGTTACATTATATAGCACCCTTTATTGTGAACATAATTCATAGGTCTTCATGTTAATAATACAACATGTTTCAATAGAATTACAGTAATCCCTCGCTACTTCGCGGTTCACTTTTCGCGGATTCACGACTTTGCGGATTTTATATGTAAGCATATCTAAATATATAACGCGGATTTTTCGCTGCTTCGCGGGTTTCTGCGGACAATGGGTCATTTTACTTCTGGTACTTTCTTCCTCAGTTGGTTTGCCCAGTTGATTTCATACAAGAGATGCTATTGGCGGATGGCTGAGTAGCTACCCAATCAGAGCACGCAGTTAAGTTCCTGTGTGCTGCTGATTGGCTCAGCGACAGAGTGCTGCATTAACCAGGAAGTCTCATCTCACTCATTCAGCATTAACGTGGTACTGCTTCAGGGGCTGTGTCCAAGTGCCAACAGAAGATGCAATGATTGCAGAAAAGGTAAAAGTTTTGGATATGTTGAAGGAAGGGAACAGCTACACCGCTGCAGGACACCATCACAGCATGAATGAGTCCACGATTCTTTTTATTTAAAAAGAAGAAAAAGCATATAAGATCTACGGCTGCAGTGTCCTTTAACCAGGGCGCAAAACGAGTTGCAAGTGGACGTGATAAGGCAGTAGTCTTTATGGAATCTGCTTTAGGAATCTTTGCAACAAGGTTGACGACGTCATGACCGCCTACAAGCTGCTACGTGTACTTCGCTATACAGTAAGTGTAAACTTATCTACCTATTTCATATTGCTTAGCAGTTGTCCCTGTTATTAATAGAGTAAAGGGTGGGTTGTAAACAATACAGGGAGGGTTTAAAAACGTCCAAATACACGTTAAATAATTAAATAAATATGGTGTCCCTACTTCACGGAAATTCAGTTCTCGCGGTCGGCCTTGGAACCTATCTCCCGCGATAAGTGAGGGATTACTGTATACAGCAAGCAGTTTAATTCTGTTGCTCACTTACTTGGAATGAGCCTTTGATGAGACTTGGCTCTCCTTTCAATATTTTTGAGTTTGGTCAGTGTCAGAAAGTCCTTTGTCAGGTTGAATTTGAACCTCTAATGGCAGAATATTAAAAATCACTTGTGGCGCCTTTCCTACATATTTCCGGGTGAAAGTTCATGCTTCGCACGTCTTTCGTCCCTTTGTTTGCTTGCTGCACGTTGTGGGAATAGTTTGTCCTTTTCTCTTATCACTTGAGCCATGCTGTGCGTCCTTGCGGAAAAGTAAGTTTATCATAGATAATTTGATATAAAGAGGTTCAAATGTTTGTTAAACTTACATGTTCAGAGTGTTAAAATGTGTATTTGTACGTAACGTTGTAACTTAGTGTATGTATTTAATTTGTTTACAGACCACAGCCACAGGAATTAAAGTACTTTTAGACTTCAGATTGTGCTTGCAATTAATCTTTACCTCGATATTGGAAAGGGGAGTTTACAAACAAAGTTGTACCACCGTGGAGTTAATAGCGACACCTCCCGTGACCAGACATCTGATCGTGTCTAAGGTCGTTTGGACTTTATCTCACCCGCATCTATTACACCAACCTGTTGTACCGAGATCAGTTCTCATTTTTATGGTCCTTCGAGCCGGATTTTTCTTTACAAGGATAAAGTTCAAAGGCAAATGGATAAGGAGCAAAACGCTGATGAGCTGAGCCCAGCTCTTCAAAGTAACACTTCAGATAAAGCGGACCTGATCAATACGGCAGGAAATGTTAACCCTTCAGTAGCTGGTCAGGTCAGTCCTTCTGTTTTATGTACTGAGACGAGTTACCCTCCTGAATGCACAGTGAGCACAACTTGCCAAACAAGTTCTGCCGCAGATGCACGCAGTCAGCAGTCAGTTCACCTCCGCATCCACCGGGAGACTCGCGCTCCACCCCAGCTAGAAGCCTATGAGGTGGGATATTACCCATCAAGACAAAAGGCACGCTCTGTTACAAGCTGCTCAATATCCCAACCGACTATTCCTCAGACGGCTTTGGGTTCCCATGTAGGTCACAGCGAGCGGTCACATCGCACTGTAAGTTCACAGCATAGTAATGTTACGCATTTGTCATTAAGCGATTCACAGTCTGCCTTTCTTAGAGAAAAAAGGAAACTTGTGGAACTGCAAGAACTCAGAAAACAAATAGAGGAAGACCTTAAAATAGATGAGCAATGTAGACTACTAGACACTCAGGCTAGAGAAGCATTGAAGGAAAGAGAGGCTATAGCCCAGCAGTTGTCCCAGCAGCGACGTCTCCGAAGGGCTGAGCAGGACTTAGAAGAAGCACAAATGATTTCTTCATTTGTTATGGAAAATGAACGCAAAGGGATTGTGACCCCTACTGTTTCCCAGATCCCAAAGCACTTCTCAAATCTGTCAGCACCAACTAAAGATTTGCTTAATGTGAATGCAGAGCCCTTCACCATGTCCTATCCATTAGACCTGAGTGGCAGAAATAAGGATGACAGTGCCAGGGTCCCTACTGCAACAATAATGTCCCAAGACCACCAGGATTTTAGTTTTCCTATAATCAATACACCAATCCAACATGTAACAAATAATATGCAGAGTGGAAACGCCAGGTACCAACTGCCTGGGGGTCCACGACTTGTACATCAGCCTTTCCAGCTGGTGAATGTCCCTCCTACGATTTCTAACATGCCTACAGAATCACCCTTCCTGTCAAAGCCATCTGCCTATGCCCCTTCAGTACAAGTCGCACCCGATATGATGGACTTGCTTATTGCTTCATCATGTGGGATTCCTAAGCCGAAACTGCCATGCTTTGAGAGTGGCAAAGAGAGTGAATTTGCTCTCTTCAAAATGGGACTAGACAGTCTTTTAAATGGCCATCCCCATCTCACTGAACAGTACAAATACCAAGTGCTGCTTGGATGTTTGAAATTTCCTGGTGCACACAAATTGGCCAAAGCATATATGCATTGCCCAAATCCATATTCGATTTCCCTGCAAGCGCTGAAAGAGAAATATGGTCAACCAAGGCAGCTAGTACAGAGTGAAATAGGAACAATACTTAATGCTTCACCTATAAAATTTGGGGATGCTGAAGCATTTGAGGACTTTGCCCTTTCAGTACATGCATTGGTTGGTATGCTTCAGGCTTTGGAAGGAGAAGGTGGTTACGAATTGAGGTGTGGATCACATGTGGATCGGCTTTTGAGCAAGTTGCCCCCTAGTTATCGTGATGGATTTGTGGAATATTGCTTTGCTCAAGGAATATTACAGTCCAATGCAGACTGTACCTACACACTGCAGGACCTTTCAGTCTGGCTACAAACCAAGTCCTGTGCTAAACGCATTTCGGAGCAAGCTGCTGCCCTGTATCGGGGGGAGACATTGAAGCATGGCAGAAAGGAGAATACAATTTCAGTCCGGAGAACAGAGCCAACCAACACAATTTACTATAATGCTGAGCCAGTTGCATTTCAACCGAATCCTCACTCCTCTCCTTCACTTAAAACGTCCAATGAAAAGCTCAAACCTTATTGCCCATTCTGCAATAACAAGGAGCACTATCTGAATGCCTGCACAGACTTTAAGAAATTAAGTGCTGAACAGGTTACCAACTGGATAAGAGATAACGAGCGTTGTTGGAAATGTGGCCGTACACACACCCCTGACTCGTGTACGTTGAAGAAGCCATGCAACACATGCAAGGAGCTCCACCTTACAATTCTGCATGATACTGTTATGCAGAGAAGAGGGCAGAGTGTACTCATGACCGTAGTCAAGTCTGATGCCATATACATTGACCGGAACAGACGTCCACATCAAGTGTTACTTAAAGTCGTGAAGATTCTAGTACACTATGCTGGGCGTTCAGTTGAGACCTTTGCTGTCCTAGATGATGGATCGGAAAGGACCATTATCATGACTGCGGCAGTCAGCACACTAAAGTTACCCCAAACCCCAGAGGTAATGACTCTTAGAACAGTCCGACAGGATATTGTCCGGATTCCTGGTAATGCGGTGAACTTTGAAGTCTCTTCGGTGAATGAACCCAACAAGAAATATACCATTCAACGGGCCTTCTCTGCAAACAGTCTGTGCTTGTCAGAATACTCATACCCTATTAATGAGTTAAAGAAGCGTTACCTGCATCTACGCAATGTACCATTACCTCAGATAGACCGGGCCTGTCCTTTGCTTCTGATAGGCTCAGATTTTCCCCAACTGGTGATGCCGATTCAACCAGTAAATTTTGGTCCACCGAATGCACCTGTTGCAGTCCACACTGCTTTGGGATGGACACTACAAGGGCCTGCAGGTCTAATCCAAGGACAGGGACAAGATGAAAGATGTATACTGATGAATGTCTCATCCCCCTCAACTGAACTAATAAGAAATGTAGAGCGGCTTTGGCAGACCGACACTTTACCCTATCTGAACCTGCAGCAGGTGACCCAGTCCAAGCAAGACCAACAAGCCCTGGACTTGCTTGAAACAAGGACTGTGAGAGTTGAGGTCCATGGGGTCAAAAGATATGCCACCCCATTATTGAGACGTTCCAGAAGTCCATGCTTCCTTGCTTCTCCAGAAGCTATGCTTCCCCACCTTAGACGTGTAGAAAGGTGTCTTATGAAAGATCAATATTTGGCTGACTTACATACACTGCACATCCAGAAGCTTGTGGATGCAGGCCATGTCAGAATTCTGACTGAAAAGGAAATAAAATCACATGAAGAGGCTTGGTATATACCACATCATATGGTGCAGCATAATGGTAAATACAGGCTTGTATTCAACTGCTCCTATCAGAGGGACGGACTTGCCTTAAATGATCATCTGTTTGCAGGTCCAACTTTGGGACCCTCATTACTGGGTGTTCTTCTTCGATTTCGCCAGCATATAGTTGCCATATCTGGTGACATCAAGGCTATGTTTCATCAAATACGTTTGCTACCTTCTGACAGGTCATTACTGAGGTTTATATGGAGGAATATGGACCGTGATAAGTTACCAAGTGTTTATGAATGGCAAGTCTTACCTTTCGGCACAACCTGTAGCCCTTGTTGTGCAACATATGCATTGAGAAAACATGCTCAGGACAATCAGGAAGGCTTTGAAGAGGTGTGGAATTGTGTTAATAAAGCTTTTTATGTGGATAACTGTCTGTACAGCTTACCGTGTATAGAAAGTGCCAAGCAGCTAGTAGATAAATTGTGTCAACATCTTTCTGAAGGTGGCTTTGAAATTAGGCAGTGGGCCAGCAATTTCACATCAGTCATTCAACATCTCCCAGATGAGGCCAGATCAGAGAATTCTGTATTGTGGCTTTCACAGCATGGCGAAGAGCCACTAGAGCCAACACTAGGTCTCCGCTGGAACTGTACCATGGACAGTCTTGGTTACAGATGTTGCCCAATTGAATGCATTGAGCCAACTAAGCGGAACATTTATAAGGTACTTGCCAGCCAGTATGACCCACTGGGGTTTCTCACTCCCTTTACAGCACGAGCCAAGGTTCTGGTACAAGACCTTTGGAAGACTGAAAGTGGTTGGGATGATCACATTACCCCTGACACCCTTGTGCAACGATGGCTTACCTGGGTAGAGGAGCTAGGCAGTATAAAGCATGTAATCTTGCCTCGCTGCTACATCCCACCATGTGCTGATACTCCCGGGGCTAAGAGAGACTTGCATGTATTCTGTGATGCCTCCGAGCGATTATATGGGTCTGTTGCTTATCTACGTACTGAAGATGAAAAGGGGGGAATACATGTTAGCTTTGTGATGGCTAGGTCCAGGGTAGCCCCCAAACGGCAAATCTCAATGCCTCGTCTAGAGCTTTGTGCTGCTTTAACTGGTGCTCAGTTAGCGCATCTACTTACCACAGAGCTGAGCTTGCCTATAGGGCAGGTACTCTTGTGGAGTGATTCCACTACAGTCTTGACCTGGCTGAAATCCGAATCCTGTCGGTATAAAGTGTTTGTAGGCACCAGAGTAGCGGAAATACAGAACTTAACCAATTTAGACAACTGGAATTACATAGCAACCAAAGATAATCCAGCTGATGACATTACCCGGGGAAAGACCCTAAAGGAGCTTAGTGAGTTAAACAGATGGAGGAATGGACCTTCCTTTCTCAAACAGCCTATTAACGAATGGCCATGTTCCTTGATTACTGGCCCACCTGAGGACTCCACTGAAATGAAGAATGCTACCTTTTGTGGAAGTCTTGTAATGGAGCAGCACACTAGATATCCAGATCCCAGTCTTTTCCAGTCTTGGAATGATTTAGTTAAGGCTACCATTCAGGATCTTCATGGGGCGGCTGATGGGAATTCAAGTGCTTATTCCTCAGCAGAAACCTGGAGGGAGACGGAAGTTGAACTCCTAAGAAGAGCTCAACAGAGCAGTTTCCCTGTAGAAGTCAAGAATCTTCAATCAGGAGTGGAAATACCTCTAAGTAGTCGCTTGAGGACATTATCACCAGAATTTGACCATACTGTGGGTCTCATTCGAGTCGGTGGCCGACTAAGAAGAATAGAGGGTTTTAATGAGGAAGGCATCCATCCTATTGTACTGGACCCATGTCACCCAATAACTAAACTGCTCATTCAGAACTATGATGAAAAACTTCTGCACCCAGGCCCAGAGCGTGTGTTTGCAGAGGTAAGAAGAAAATATTGGATATTAAGGGGTCGTGAGGCTATCAGACGACATCAGCACCAATGTAGGGAATGCCAGCATTGGCGTGCCACCACTCGGGCTCCAAAGATGGCGGATCTACCTCCAGCATGACTACGGCTATTTAAGCCACCCTTTTGGTCCACAGGGGTTGATTGCTTTGGTCCCTTTACGGTAAAAATTGGCCGGAGGACGGAAAAACGTTGGGGAATTATATTCAAATGTATGACTACTCGTTGTGTTCATTTAGATTTAATTGAAAATTTAGATACTGATGCATTTCTCATGGCTTTCCGTCAGTTTGTGTCAAGAAGAGGCCAGCCTTCTGAACTTCTGTCTGACAGAGGTACAAATTTCCGAGGAGGAGAAGCTGAGTTAAAGGAAGCTATTACTGCCATGACACCTTCCTTGCAGGAGCAACTCGCTAAGCAGCAAGTGAAATTTCAGTTCAACCCACCAAGTAGTCCACATTTTGGAGGGACCTGGGAACGGGAAATCAGGTCAGTGAAGAGTGCCTTACGAGTAGTTCTTGGAACCAATGTTGTGACTGAGGCCGTATTAGCTACCGTTCTTATAGAAGTTGAAGGTATTTTGAACTCCAAACCCCTGGGATATGTATCCTCAGATGTGGCAGATCCTGACCCGATAACTCCGAATCTGTTGCTCATGGGGCGGCGAGATGCTTCACTACCACAGGTAGTTTACCCTCCAGATGATTTGCTGGGACGACGGCGATGGCGTCACAGTCAGATTTTAGCTGATCATTTTTGGAGTAATTTTGTCAAGAATTACTTACCTGGTCTCCAGCTCCGTCAGAAATGGCAGACTGACTGTGATGAGTTGAAGGTTGGAGAGGTAGTCATGATTATTGATGCGCAACTCCCAAGAGCATCATGGCCAAGCGGTAAAATCATTGAAACCTACCCAGGACCTGATGGTTGCATACGCACAGTGAAGATTCAGGTAAAGGATCGAGTGTATATCCGACCCACAGTCAAATTAGTCAGGCTTCCAGCTGTTGAAGACTGTGATGGATATAGACCAGATGGGTGATGAGGACTTTCTTCTTGAAGTACAAATTTGTGCTAACAAATTTGGGGGCGGCTATGTCAGAAAGTCCTTTGTCAGGTTGAATTTGAACCTCTAATGGCAGAATATTAAAAATCACTTGTGGCGCCTTTCCTACATATTTCCGGGTGAAAGTTCATGCTTCGCACGTCTTTCGTCCCTTTGTTTGCTTGCTGCACGTTGTGGGAATAGTTTGTCCTTTTCTCTTATCACTTGAGCCATGCTGTGCGTCCTTGCGGAAAAGTAAGTTTATCATAGATAATTTGATATAAAGAGGTTCAAATGTTTGTTAAACTTACACGTTCAGAGTGTTAAAATGTGTATTTGTACGTAACGTTGTAACTTAGTGTATGTATTTAATTTGTTTACAGACCACAGCCACAGGAATTAAAGTACTTTCAGACTTCAGATTGTGCTTGCAATTAATCTTTACCTCGATATTGGAAAGGGGAGTTTACAAACAAAGTTGTACCACCGTGGAGTTAATAGCGACACCTCCCGTGACCAGACATCTGATCGTGTCTAAGGTCGTTTGGACTTTATCTCACCCGCATCTATTACACCAACCTGTTGTACCGAGATCAGTTCTCATTTTTAGTCAGCATGCCCATATATATGCCCATGTCCTGTTAATTTAGATTTAAGTTCTCATCTCATATTTAAGCTCCGGTATATTTACTAGCGTATTTTACTGAACCTGGAAGAAAACCTCTGGTACTGCATAGGATTCAAGAGAAGTGGGTAACTTTGCCACTTGATAACATTTTGTTACACTTTTTAGACAATTGGTCCTGTGTGGGATTTGCATCTTCACCAGTGTTTGCACTTATTTCTACTGGGAGTTGGGCTTTCTATAACAGTTCAAAGACATGCTTTTAGGTTAATTTCGAACAGTTTGGTTATGTGCAAGTGTGAGCCCGTTGATGACCCTGAATCCCATTTATGATTGACTTCATCCCATTTACTTTGTTCTCTGTACTGCTAGAATAACCTCCAGCCTTCTGTAATTTTTATCAGGACTAAGGAGGCTAAGAAAATGAATGGATTAAAATGTCATTTTTTCACTTCTGATGTTTTAAGTCCGGACCTTCTATCATAAAATTAGTGAACTTGCATTGAAAAATACTTGTTGATTCTCTAATTTATTTGGGGTCATGCAAGAACAGTTGTGCTCTGTGGCATAATATCTTGGGAGCTTTTTACAGGTGCATAGGCAATTCTGTCCCATAATGCAAATGCCATGCTGCAAATATTTTTAGTTTTAGTTAAATAAGCTTTAATAGATGTAAATTTCTTGTTTTTCCTAAGTGACCTTTCTTAACTTTTTTCAATATAATTTAATTGCATTAATACATACATGTTTTGCATGTGGCAGAGAAATTCAAAGTGGTTATATGATGCAATTGGCTCTATTCTAAACACTTAACTGTTGTACTACATTTTACAAAAGAAATGATGCCTTGTTTCATTGACTGTGTTAGTCCTGTACAGCGCTCTCTGTTGACTATATGTCTGGTAGCTCATAGGCTAATATTATAAAGACATTATTTCAGTGCTGTCCTTCTGGGTTATTAAAATATGAGCTGCTCCTCAAGCAAGCATTTAGTGCTTAAATTTCTCAAGCTTGTCACTGAATCCTTATACTGTGGCATTCTGTCAGGTTTCCTTTGTTTTTTCAGTTTGCCACTAAAGTTATTAGGAAAGTCTTGCATTCTCTGAGAATCTTTTCAATTTTTGCTTTACTTTTTACTTGTTTTTTTTTATCTTGACACTGTGATATAATGATCATACTGTACATCAAAGTGTTATTCTACCTTACAACACCAAACAATAAAACGGTTTGAAACTAAACAATGTAGGTTAAGCAAATCAATGTAACATGCTTTCAAAGTACTAAGATTTTAATGGTGTGTTTTGATAATGACTTGGTTTACTCTTGATGTCATTGCTGTGAGGAAGAAAGAAAAAATGGTAACCTTATCGGCACCTTTGCCTCTTTACATTTTATTTGTGTTTTTTACTTTATCGTCTTACATAGGTGTAAGGTTTCATGTTTCCTACAAATATGTTCTGTAAGAATTGTAGCAATAGTAAGAGTATAATCCTTTTCCAGAGTGCTAATAACAGAGATATTGGAGGAAGTAAATTATAGAGGTAAAGGAAGGTGCCTTTAGCATAGTTTTCATATCAGATTACTCTCCCAAATAAAAAACAGCTTGTTGGTTGCCTATCAAACAGCACATTGTTATACTGACTGGGTTGCAACAGTTGGAGTCTGAAGGTGGACTGTGATATTAATAACAAGCCAAGGTCATAACCATGAGTAGAGGAATCAAATATAAAAGTCAGGGCTGTTAGAGAATATCATAGATTGAGAAACTGAGCAAGAGAGTCAATAAGTAAAATATTTCACATATCCTAACCCAAATGGGAGGTGTAAATCAAAGTTAAGGAACAGAGAAGAATTCATAACCGATGATTTCTTAACAATATTAACGCTGGAGCTTTTTTGTTTCGATATATTCGCAAACTTGGACAGCTAGCAAGTGTACAATGCTAACCTTTATACCACTGTGGCAATGACATCCTGTGTTTTACACTCCTGTTCATCCTGCCTAGTAACAGCCTGGCAACCCTGTATCACAAACAGTAAACAAAATGGTGGTGTTCTTAATAAAAACAAAAGCTGTAGCTGGAAGTTGTATTTCAAAAATACCATCTTCACAAATCATTCTGACCATTAAATTCCTTGACTTCTAAAACTTCCAAAGCAAGAATTTTTTAGAGGCCGAGGAAAAGCTTTAAAAATATAAAACAAAGTCCAGATCATGACATTGTTTTACTGGTGACAAATATTATCATCTGTGAGTATCTGGTATTACCTTTGCAGTGGACAATGGCAGGTCTTGTCCACGCATGGGTCAACTGCAAGCATCATGGTGCATTATAGCTTATTTAATAATTGTAGGACAGTTATTTTATTTTTTAAAGCTAATCAGTCAAGTGCCTCTATTACATAACTAATAATTTTAAGTGCCTTGAGCATGGGAAAAGCGCTATATAAATAAAATGTATTATTATTATTATAACATCTAACATTTGGCCTGATAAAATACCATATCTAGTGCTTTTATTTCTGCAGTAATCTGAAAATAAGTAATATATACACAGAAAGCATATTATGTGTATATAGCAATTAGATTCATAGGCCACTGCAAAATATTGAATATTGTTTATTCTTCACCTGTGACTATATTTATAAAGAGTGAAAATTCCAACTTGACCTAATGAAAGGGCTAAGATTTGGTTTTGGCAGTGCTCCTATGTTAAAGTTTAGATGCATTATTTATTGACAGTGTTGTTTTTTTTTCCTAGTGCCAGCACTATAATGCTATAATAAACAGCACCTGTCACTTGCCAAACTAACCTTCCTAGCCTTGTAGTGAAGCCACTTGATTTTGCTGCTTTGTGTCTGGGCTGAGAAATGTGAGGTTGTGGCCTGAATTTACAGTGAGTACATCTCTGATCTGTTACACTGCAAATATAAATAGATAGTTTCAGTCTCTTGTTTATTAGGTTGGATAGAAGGGGTGATCCTGAATTCACAATGATTTGATTACTATCTACTTCATAATTTGTGTATTTAATATATTTGCTGTTTCATAAAAAGGATTTGTTTATTGACATTGTATAAAGCCATTCTAATTGAATGCACTATTTAAGTAAAAAACATTTTCTATTATTATCTCATTTTGAATGTTTCTTTTGTGAAATCCATTATCTTAAACTGTCAGAAAAGTGTCTGAAACAGCAAAAGTAAACAAGTGAGTGAGGATTTTTTCTATAGACTATCTGGTGGCAAACAGCCCTGTACTTTGTCTGTAAGATTATTCCAGACGTTGAAGATGAAAGGCTTTGGCTTAAGAATCAGTTGTTTCAGAGTCACCAAAGGTCTTGTATGTTTATGTTTAAAAGAAGTTATATATTTGAGTCATCATAGATTTCCTTTTTCCCTTTGCAGCAGCCATCAAATATGTGACAGTTATAGAGTTTTAGGCTTATCTATGTGACCTACTCTGGCTTTGATAACTGATGTTGCTTTGTATTTAATGTGCTGTGGGCATTTTAATCCATAAGCTTTTGCATCCTGAAACACACTTCAAAGTCTTATAAATGTGTTGTGACCTATTATGAGAGTTTGTAATTACAGTATATTTGTGTTTCACTTGTACTGTAGTTGCTGGGTGTGTGGGGGGGGGGGGTGGGGGTTTGGGGTGTCTGGTAGGGTTAGGTAGAATATATTTTTAACCATTCATATAAGACATTGTTAAACTAAAAACAAAATTGAACTTGACATAGTTAAAATTTTTGTGCAAATTTTGGTTCTCATAATATGTAAATCATTAGGAAACAAGTATTACAGGTATCTGAAATGTCTCTTGACCTGAAAATACTCTTCTTGACTTACTGAAATTGTTACATAGGATGGCTTTTCAGCTCCTTAGAAAATTCACAACCACGTGGCAGGACACATATTCTTAAGGACTGAAGTTTCTTTTCTGAGTGGAATTTGCTTGCGGGGCGGCATGGTGGCACAGTGGGTAGCGCTGCTGCCTCGCAGTTGGGAGACCTGGGGACCTGGGTTCGCTTCCCGGGTCCTCCCTGTGTGGAGTTTGCATGTTCTCCCCGTGTCTGCGTAGGTTTCCTCTGGGCGCTCCGGTTTCCTCCCACAGTCCAAAGACATGCAGGTTAGGTGGATTGGCGATTCTAAATTGGCCCTAGTGTGTGCTTGGTGTGTGAGTGTGTTTGTGTGTGTCCTGTGGTGGGTTGGCACCCTGCCCGGGATTGGTCCCTGCCTTGTGCCCTTTGTTGGCTGGAATTGGCTCCAGCAGACCCCCCGTGACCCTGTGTTCGGATTCAGCAGGTTGGAAAATGGATGGATGGATGGATTTGCTTGCTGTCTAAATGGGCTTCCACGTAAACTTGTGTACTTTAGTAGTGTTGATGATATAGAGGGTTGGAATCATTGGCTTCAGAATCACTTGCCTTGCTGTTAGGATAGAAAAGATTATGTAAAAAATTTTCCCTCACTTAGATAAGGTCAGCTAACCTGTGTACTGACTAAAAAAGTAATTGGTTAGAAATTTTATGAGCGATGACCTGGAGAAAAGGGCACGGTCAATTACAGGCAACGGTTGATACTGGAAGTCGGAAAGAGCCTACAAAGTCAAAGATCAAACTAAAAATGTTCTGAACTAGTTTCTGTTGCCAGGAGTCATAAAAATAAAAGTCACAAGTATTGCTATTTTATCCAATCTCAGATAATCCAGGAATGCACATGGTGACCTTAATACAATTGTGCTGATGTTGTTACCTATCTAGCACTTCTGCTGCATCATGGGATACATTACCACACAAACCATCCTATAATGCAGCATTAATTTTTCAGAGAAGTTTCTCATTGTAAAACAAAGTGAAAAATTGAATTTTGTTGGCCTGAAAATCCCCAGAAAGATGTCAGAAGAAATATCATTCCCAGTAGAAGATGCACAAGAAATTAATAAAAGATGGCATTCATAACAACTTGTTTCTCATTACACTTCATGGTCTACAACTTTGCTTCCAATCATTGTTATACTTCTCTTACTTTCAATTTGTCATGATCTCTGCCTTTTTCGTTGTCAGAGAAATGACTTCTGCTTCTGGCATGATCCTGAGCTGAGGTCACAGATTGTATTGTTTTTTGTGACATAAAGGTGTGTTGATGTGCATCTGATTGACCTGTGCAGTGTGCCTCAGTATCAACAGATGTCACCAATGTTCTTTTCTTTACGAGCAGTGGATGCGGGAGGTGTCATTCTTCTTCCTATCATGTAATTGAATTCTACAATTTGCTTCACAGTCAGCAGGCACATTACCTTCTTGTTCATTCTGCCTGTGCAGTTTGCCATAGAAAACATGTGAACTCCAATAAGCTTCCTAAATCCGGAGCTGTCATTCTTCTTCTTACTATAACGTAATCGATTTCTGCAATTTGGCTGTCATCGGCAGATGCAGCCTCAGTAATTTGCGAGTATCAGTAGATTTTGCACAGTGGAAGGTGGGGCTGTCATTCGTTCTCTGATCATGAACTTCTGCAAGTTTCTTCAATGTCAGCAGATGTTGCATCAACTATTTTCCTGTCAGCAATACTGCATGAATGTACAGTTGTTGTTCTCCTGTCTGCCACAGCACCTGGCTGTACTTCCCCTTGCTGTTAGAAGGACCTGAAGCCTAGTTTCATTGCCGAAGTAGCCCGCACAACCAAATAATGGGTAGTTTTAAATGCATTATGGCATAAGCTCTGGATTAAGACCAAGATCAAGGTTCAAGGCCTAGTGTTTTGTGAATTTTGTGACAAACTGACAACCGTTAACATGTTTTATTTATATAATATATGTAGTACTAGGGTGTTGTACCGTGTTAGCCATTATGAATGTAGAGAAAAGCCAAGCAAAATGACACCTTTTATTGGCTAACTAGAAAGATTACAATATGCAAGCTTTCGAGGCAACTCAGGCCCCTTCTTCAGGCAAGATGTAATCATTACCTCTTGCCTGAAGAAGGGGCCTGAGTTGCCTCGAAAGCTTGCATATTGTAATCTTTCTAGTTAGCCAATAAAAGGTGTCATTTTGCTTGGCTTTTCTTTATATAATATAAAAATACTGTGGTGGGTTGGCGCCCTGCCCGGGATTGGTACCTGCCTTGCGCCCTTTGTTGGCTGGGATTGGCTCCAACAGACGCCCGTGACCCAGTGTTCAGATTCAGCAGGTTGGAAAATGGATGGATGGATAATAATATATATAAAATTATATATAATATATATATTATATATAATATATAATAAATTATATAATAAGGTATTTTTGTAAAATGAATTGTATCCAATTCAAGTTGATTTTTTTTAAGGTAAATAATCTAGCGTAACTTTATTTAAAATCGTTTGAGGCCTTGTAGAATGAGCTCATATCTGCTGTGTGACATAGCTTGCAAAGTGCATGCTTCATATCAAGCTCCCTTTCCTCTGTAAAGCTGTAAAAGCCAAAATGAGCTCAAACATTTTACTTATTCAGTGTTCCATTTGTGTTTATGGTTTTACTTGAATCCATGCTACCATTTGTGGCTGCCATTATTTGTCTTCCAGCAATTAAAAAAACTTTTCATTAAACTTCTGTTTTTGCATGTGCCTGTAGAATGCATTTTTTTATTACAAAAAAAGATTCCTGTAGTTGTCTTCAGTGTATTGTGAATATTATATTGTCTTGCCCCACCCCTGGTCCCAACCTCATTATTTTGGACAGGGAAGTTGTCTTGGAATGAAGAGTTCCTCTTTCTTTTAAGAGGCTTCATGCTGCTACATTATGTCAGTCGTTTTTAGGTATTTGCCTATTTACCTAAAGAAATCTGCTGGCTTAAGTGAAAACTACCAGGTAAAGATATTTTTTAATTGTTATAGTACACCTCTAAACACTATATTCAATTAAGACAGAATTTTCTACTCAAACATTCTTCCTGGCCTTTGCCATGATTGCAGGTAATTGCGTTCCTGCCTTATATGCTGGGTCTGTTTTGCTCTCAGTCTGAAGAAGATATCTGGCATTATAAAGCTAGCACACTCAAATGTTGTATTACTGGTTTTTATGTGAATTAGTTTTACACCTTACATTTATTTTGTATGTGTAAACTTTTTATTTTAAGCTGCTTTATTTTCATTTTCCTAAACTGCTTGGCCTCTGGTTGAAATTGATTTCTAATTACTTACCTCGTTTCTATATGTGTCTTAATTATAAGCATATTTAAGGCAATAAATATGACTTGTTTTAGCTGTTTATACTTCTTCTATATTGCAGGGTGGCTCATATGTTTTGCTTCCATGCCATTTCTTTTTTTCTTTCCTTTCCAAAATATTGGTTTATGATTTTAATTTAGAAATGCCAAATAAACCTTAATTTGTTTTCCTATTCTGATCAATATAGCATTGCTTCTTCATTCCACAGAATTTTCCTCATTTTGGAGTAATCATTATGTTGCTCCTGTTTTGCCTCCTTTTAAACAAATGTATCTTATTTTAAAAGTACGCACTTTATGATGTGCATATACAGTAGGCAGTGTTTAGGATACATTGTTTCTTGATTCATCTTTATTGTAGTCTGTAGAACTAGTGCTGCTACATGTCTAGAGGGGTTGAATTCTAAGTAATCATTGTAGACCTTTATTAACATCTGCAGTGCAGTGTGTCGTTCTGGTTGCAAATTCTCTGTTACATACCATTTGATACAGGTTTCATAAAAGCAGTACTAATGTTTGTGATGTGACACTCTCTTAAAAGCAGTGCTACTGTTTGTGATGCAGTATCTGTTGAATTGCAGAGACATAAAAAACAGACAAACACCTATCATGACATTAAAGACCAGGGGAGAGACCACGTCATCCTGGCGGACTCCATTTTGATTGGTAAATGCCTTGGAAAGCTCATTCCAGATCCATCCATATTACTAACCGAGAATGGTAAACCGGATGGCATGGACGCAGGGACACGGCGATGGGACCATGAGACGTACTGCGCAGGCGCGTATAGCGCGCGTCTCATAAACCGCACGCGAAGTCTTATCCACCGCGCACGAAGGAGTCACGGCCCAAAAATGAAAGAGCTCAACTGACGTGAATGAGTAATGAAGCAACAACGCGTCCATGGCTAACGACTACCGACACAGCCACACAAATAAGAGGACTCTGCGCTGCAGCCCAGAATCAAACGGAGGAGGCTACGGAGGCCCCACGGTTCCATAAAGTACGGAAGGTGCAGGCTTCACCGCCATATTGTGAGTGGCACTACTGCGGTGTGAAGGCACAGGCGTCACCGCCATATTGTGAGTGGCACCACTGCGGAGTGAAGTAAAACGCGCGTCTGAAACTGCGGAAGCAAAGCAGGCACGGGTTCAAAACGAACGAGCTCGACTAATGGATATACAAACAATGTATTTCAGGATACCCAACGCTGGGGGTAGGCGAGCGAAGCCCCCTTATATTTGATAACTAGATGACTGGATGTAGTTTGCCTGGTGAAGCTTGATCACTTTCTGAGTGACGAATTTGGTCTCTAGTGCTTTCCATAGGATAGGCCACTGAATACAGTCGAATGCTAATCAAAAGTTGATGAAGATGTTGACTATTCGTTTCCCGCATTGAATTCTTTCTACCATTAATTGTCTGATGGTAAAGATCTGGTTGCAGCATCCACACTTCAGCCGGAAGCCTGCCTGTTCTTGCGCCAAGGATTTTCCTAAGCCTGGCTGCAAAAGGAAAAAGGTGGTTGGCCTGGCCAAGGCAACCCGAACCAAGTACAGGTTAAATGCCATTACAGTGAATACTGAAGTAACAAAATTTTCAGAATATTGAATACTTTTTGAGTCTGGACAAACGTTCATATAAGATCATGTTAAACGAATCTTGTTTTAACAAAATGTAAATCTCAGTATAACAAAGGTTTTTTCAACCTAAAATGGCCACTGAAGATAATGCGATGCAAAAAATACATAATGCCGCTCCTACAGTTTCCGTGCTGTTGTGAAATTTCAGTCTCTGGCAGGCTTGGAGAGCAAGTAGGAGCAAAATCATAGCCGAATTCTGAGTCAATGCTCCACCGACTGTCCATGTGGATAGTTGTGTTGTGTGCAGATACTGTACTGTTCAAGTTTCATAATGCTTCCCAAAGTTTTCTTTGCGATGAACCCAAAAAAAGTGAGGAATGGTGTCAGTTTATGCTGAAAGAAAAATTAATAATCCTGGAAAAAGTTGGTTCCAGAATGAAGAAAAATGAATGTGGCAAAAGCATTTTGGAATCGCGCCTTCATCTTTATCTAATGTCTTGTTTGTATTCATACCTGTATTTCTATTAAAAAAAATTACATCTAATGTCTCATTTTCATTCTGTATTTATTCTTGTATTTCTCTTTAAAAAAAGTTACATCTAACATCTCATTTTCAAATGAAAAATTTTTTACAGTTTAAGAAGCAGTTTTTTTATACAGGTATTGTCAGACTTGAGCCACAGAGTTGCACAAGAAACAGGAAGATGATTCAGGTTTTCAAGGAAAATACAGGTACTTTACTACTGTATAGCGAAGGCAGGTACAGTTTCAAGACTTTATTCAGAATAGGAGCTGTTAGGAGCCCCGGCATGGGCGATCTTCCTGCTTTAGCATCCATCTTCAGATTAGAAGAACACAAGCATCTTGGAATTACTGCTGTGGCTGATGCAGTCTGGAGAAGACAGATCAGCAGAGTTTGAGGAAGAGCAGATTAAAGCAATGTGTTAAATGCTCAACATTTTGCGACAAGCACGGTACATGGTAACCCTGATCCTGCAGAGGACAAGCAATTGCTTTGCCCTTGGTTTACTGTTTACCAGACGCAGCAGAGCAGCTACGAATCACCTGCGTCCCTGGTCACAATACTATACATTTTCTCCATATTCATTATAACGAAACGTCTGTTATAACAAAACATTTTTATGGTCCCATGAGTTTTGTTATAACGGGATTCCATCTGTAACTGGGGAAACCAGGCAAGAAACCAATGGATATTTTGGAATCAAATTTTAAAACATTCATTACAGGGTACTAGCAAGTTATGCAAACTTATTGTGTATGTCTTTGAGAATGCTGTAATCGCCAACTTTAACTTCTCATTTACAACAACATGTGTGGGAATAGAGAGAAGTCATTGTAATGAAGACTCTGTATGGACTTTTTTTAAAAAAAAATATATTAACTTTTCTAACAATATAAAAATATTTGTCTGTATAGCTACATGGTTACTTGATTTTGCCATTCTTGATGACTCTATTATTGAGAATATCATAGGTAACAAGTTGCTGTCTAATGAATTAATTAAGCAGGTAATTCAGTTTAAAGGAAGAAATATTTTCCATAATGAAGGCTAGCTCTAATGGTTAATTGAATTGTTTTGATTCCTTGATTCATATAATTACTGTTGGATTTTTTGAGTTAACATATAGTTCATACATACTATATTTCCATTTTATACTTATTATTATTTGAATTATTTTAAAATTTATTTTCTACTCTACAGTAATCCCTCGCTACTTCGCGGTTCACTTTTCGCGGATTCACGACTTCGCGGGTTTTTAAATATAAGTGATTGCCCGCCTATCGCGGAAGTTATGTTCCAGACCTATCAGCAACAGGAGAAAATCCGCGATATACAAAAACCATATAAATAAACATTTTTATAGTTTAAGCCTTAAAATACCCATCCCACGTGCTTTAAACACATGTAAACTTATAAAACACACTTTGTTAACACATATGATATGTGGATGTCGGGCTAAGGATATGAGTAACATCTCACTATTATAAAACATTTTAACTTCACACAAGACAAGACAGTGAGACAGGAAAATAGGTGCTGTACAGGCTTTTAAATTATTGACACGCAGAGCGACAAGCAGCACAAAGCCAGCAAAAAGTCCACTTCTCCTTAGCGTTCATTCAGCTCCCCACCCCCTTGACAATGCGAAGTGGCAGGAGCGTACTGCGCCTCCGGGGAGGGGGGTTTGAGCGAATGTGCGTTCAGCCCTCACACACCCCCACTCCTCCTCCTCCTTCCGAACGCGCAGAGCGACAAGCAGGCATTTTGGCAGAAGTCCATTTCTGCTCAGCGTGAGTTCAGCTGCCCCCCTTCACAAAGCGAGTGCAGACACATCAACGTCTGATCGCTGCGTGCAGTGTGCAGTGTTGGTCTGCGGTGTTTAAGAATGTAGAAAGTGTTTAAGAGCATAGGAAGTGTTTATAAGAGTGTGGGAAAGGTTAACAAGAGAATGAGAAAGGTTTATAAGAGTGTGGGAAGGGTTTATAAAGCCTTAAAATATGTATAAATAATAAAATAAATATAGGTCGCTACTTCGCGGATTTTCACCTATCGCGGGGGGCTCTGGAACGTAACCCCCGCGATATGTGAGGGATGACTGCATTTTGTTTTTTTTATCGACACTGCCATTTATTTTTTCATGCCAGCAGTTATCATGTTGTTGGCAAAGGTGACATAATTTCTCAGGTAGTGTTTAATTCTGACATCCATCCATCCATCCATCCATCCATCCATCCATCCATTCTCTTCCGCTTATCCGAGGTCGGGTCGCGGGGGTAGCAGCTTGAGCAGAGATGCCCAGACTTCCCTCTCCCTGGCCACATCTTCTAGCTCTTCCGGGAGAATCCCGAGGCGTTCCCAGGCCAGCCGGGAGACATAGTCCCTCCAGCGTCTCCTGGGTCTTCCCCGGGGCCTCCTCCCAGTTGGACGTCCCCTGAAAACCTCACCAGGGAGGCGTCCAGGAGGCATCCTAATCAGATGCCCGAGCCACCTCATCTGACTCCTCTCGATGCGGAGGAGCAGCGGCTCTACTCTGAGCCCCTCTTGGATGACTGAGCTTCTCACCCTATCTTTAAGGGAGAGCCCAGACACCCTGCGGAGGAAACTCATTTCAGCCGCTTGTATTCGCGATCTCGTTCTTTCGGTCACAACCCAAAGCTCATGACCATAGTTGAGGGTAGGAACATAGATCGACCGGTAAATTGAGAGCTTTGCCTTATGGCTCAGCTCCTTTTTCACAACGAAAGACCGATGCAGAGCCCGCATCACTGCGGACTCCGCACCTATCCGCCTGTCGATCTCACGCTCCATTCTTCCCTCACTCGTGAACAAGACCCCAAGATACTTGAACTCCTCCACTTGAGGCAGGATCTCGCTCCCAACCCTGAGAGGGCACTCCACCCTTTTCCGGCTGAGGACCATGGTCTCGGATTTGGAGGTGCTGATTCCCATCCCAGCCGCTTCACACTCAGCTGCGAACCGATCCAGAGAGAGCTGAAGATCATGGCCTGATGAAGTAAACAGGACAGCATCATCTGCAAAAAGCAGTGACCCAATCCTGAGTCCACCAAACCGGACCCCCTCAACACCCTGGCTCCGCCTAGAAATTCTGTCCATAAAAGTTATGAACAGAATCGGTGACAAAGGGCAACCCTGGTGGAGTCCAACTCTCACTGGAAACGGGTTCGACTTACTGCCGGCAATGCGGACCAAGCTCTGACACCGGTTGTACAGGGACCAAACCGCCCTTGTCAGAGGGTCCGGTACTCCATACTCCCGGAGCACCCCCCACAGGATTCCCCGAGGAACACGGTCGAACGCCTTTTCCAAGTCCACAAAACACATGTAGACTGGTTGGGCGAACTCCCATGCACCCTCCAGGACTCTGCTAAGGGTGTAGAGCTGGTCCACTATTCCGCGACCAGGATGAAAACCACACTGTTCCTCCTGAATCCGAGGTTCGACTATCTGACGGACCCTCCTCTCAAGAACCCCCGAATAGACTTTTCCAGGGAGGCTGAGGAGTGTGATCCCTCTGTAGTTGGAACACACCCTCCGGTCCCCCTTCTTAAAGAGGGGGACCACCACCCCGGTCTGCCAATCCAGAGGCACTGTCCCTGATGTCCATGCGATGTTGTAGAGACGTGTCAACCAAGACAGCCCTACAACATCCAGAGCCTTGAGGAACTCCGGGCGTATCTCATCCACCCCTGGGGCCCTGCCACCAAGGAGTTTTTTGACTACCTCGGTGACCTCAGTCCCAGAGATGGGGGAGCCCACCTCCGAGTCCCCAGGCTCTGCTTCCTCATTGGAAGGCATGTTATTGGGATTGAGGAGGTCTTCGACGTACTCCCCATCTCCACCATATACAGTGTTGACACTGCACTGCTTCCCCCTCCTGAGACGCCGGACGGTGGACCAGAATCTCCTCGAAGCCGTCCGAAAGTCGTTCTCCATGGCCTCCCCAAACTCCTCCCATGCCCGAGTTTTTGCCTCAGCAACCACCGAAGCCGCATTCCGCTTGGCCTGCCGGTACCTATCAGCTGCCTCCAGAGTCCCACAGGACAAAAGGGACCGGTAGGACTTCTTCTTCAGCTTGACGGCATCCCTCACCGCTGGTGTCCACCAACGGGTTCGGGGATTGCCGCCACGACAGGCACCGACCACCTTACGGCCACAGCTCCGGTCAGCCGCCTCAACAATAGAGGCACGGAACATGGCCCATTCGGACTCAATGTCCCCCACCTCCCTCGGAACATGGTTAAAGTTTAGCCGGAGGTGGGAGTTGAAGCTACTTCTGACAGGGGGCTCTGCCAGACGTTCCCAGCAGACCCTCACAACACGTTTGGGCCTACCAGGCCTGACCGGCATCCTCCCCCACCATCGAAGCCAACTCACCACCAGGTGGTGATCAGTTGACAGCTCTGCCCCTCTCTTCACCCGAGTGTCCAAGACATGTGGCCGCAAGTCCGACGACACGACCACAAAGTCGATCATCGAACTGAGGCTTAGGGTGTCCTGGTGCCAAGTGCACATATGAACACCCCTATGCTTGAACATGGTGTTCGTTATGGACAATCCGTGATGAGCACAGAAGTCCAATAACAAAACACCACTCGGGTTCAGATCGGGGGGGCCATTCCTCCCAATCACGCCCTTCCAGGTCTCACTGTCATTGCCCACGTGAGCATTGAAGTCTCCCAGCAGTACGAGGGAGTCCCCAGAAGGTATGCCCTCTAGCACCCCCTCCAGGGACTCCAAAAAGGGTGGGTACTGCGAACTGCTGTTCGGCGCATACACACAAACAACAGTTAGGACCCGTCCCCCCACCCGAAGGCAGAGGGAGGCTACCCTCTCGTCTACCGGGGTAAACCCCAATGAACAGGCTCCAAGTCGGGGGCAATAAGTATACCCACACCCGCTCGGCGTCTCTCACCGGGGGCAACTCCAGAGTGGTAGAGAGTCCAGCCCCTCTCAAGGAGATCGGTTCCAGAGTCCAAGCCGTGCGTCGAGGTGAACCCGACCATATCTAGCCGGAACCACTCAATCTCACGCACAAGCTCAGGCTCCTTCCACTTCAGAGAGGTGACATTCCACGTCCCAAGAGCCAGCTTCTGTAGCCGAGGATCGGCCACCACCCAACTCACACTGCACCCGACCTCCTTGGCCCCTCCCATAGGTGGTGAGCCCATGGGAAGGGGGACCCACGTTGCCTCTTTGGGCTGTGCCCGGCCACCAGGCGCTCGCCATCGAGCCCCACCTCCAGGCCTGGCTCCAGAGGGGGGCCCCGGTGACCCACGTCCGGGCGAGTAAAAACGGCGTCCAAATTTTTTATTCGTCATAGGAGGTTTGTATAACCGCTCTTTGTCTCATCCCTCACCCTAGGACCAGTTTGCCTTGGGTGGCCCTACCAGGGGCATAAAGCCCCGGACAACAGAGCTCCTAGGATCACTGGGACACGCAAACCCCTCCACCACAGTAAGGTGGTGAGTTTGGTAGCAAACCCTTTTTCATTGCAATAGCTAACAATAAAATAATTTTAGGAATTTGGGATTTTGTGTGTGTGCTTTTGATTACAAATTTTAGTTGATATTTTTTTGTTCAGATCTTTGAGTTTTTCAGCTACAAATATATATTTTCATGTCCTGTTTTTTTTCATTGAAATCTTTCTGCCAAATTTCAGTATGACTAAACAGTTTTGACATTATTTTCGTAAAAGTCCTGTTAGAAACTCTTGAAACAATGTTGGTGCCATTTTTAGGATCTGATGAAGCCAAATTGGTACTGTGTTGAAAAATGCATGGATGGTCACATTATCCTGAGAATGTCTTGCCTGTTGTGAAGCATTGTGGATAGTACAGGGTGATTATGTAGGATCTAAATGACCTGTGAAGAAAGAAGACAAAATGGATGCAGAAAAGCACTGAGAAAAACCTGAAGTGTACACAATACTTGGCATTTGTAGAATATCCATCTTCCAGCAGGCCAGTGACCCAGTAGATTTAGTCAGAGCCATGCTATAATAGCATAAAAATGTGTTAAGTATGGTAAATTATTCTGGTGTAGCCCAGTCCAAATCCAAGTTGCTTTTCAATCATTAATTTCTGGCAGACTTTGAAAATGATCTTTCAACAATGCTTTCTATCCATGCAGAGAGAGCTTGTCAAAATGTTTAAAGCTGGTAAATTGTATCCTATAAGACTAGTTTATATCAAAGGTGCTGTTTCTGGGGATAGTCATGCAGTATTTTTTGTAACCACCTAAAGGCCTGTTGAAGTTAGTCTTTCTTCACTGAAATTGACTTTATGACAAGTCCTGTTGTAACACAAAAAGTCTGAGGAAGAGAAAATTCTTTTTAAATGAATACGTTTAGCAATGCTATCTGAATACCATCTGAAGTGTCTACAGTAAAATTGAACATTACTGTGTTTTATCGATTTGTAATGACTTTGTACGAAAGTAAAAGAGGAGTTTAAAGGAATACTCCACTCAAAAATCATATATTTTTTATGTGTTACTTACTCAATGTAGTTTGTAGTGGTGACTGAAAAAAAAAAAAGAAATCTCATGGCAATGGTATTTATTTAATAGGAGCTCTTTGAATCACGAAGTAGCTGACATGTTTGTGTTATTCTTGAAAAAGCTTTCTAACAAGTTGTTCTAACAAGTTGTTGTGATATGTAATCACATGTACTTTAGTAACTCTTAGACTTTTGAAAAGATAGTTGGAACTGTGGAATATCCATGTTGTAAGTGTTGGTCGTAGGCCTGGTTAGACAATTTTTGCAATGACTGTTTTTCAGTTTATGAAACATTGTAGCCGCATTCACATTTGCTACACAGACTTACTTGTAACTATGTTGGAACAGTATTAAAACAAGTTTTGTCTCTTTTCAAGTGGTTAGCATGCACAGGTTTAGTCTGTACCTGTGTTATATATTTAATTTTTCAGTCATCCTGTGTATTGAAATGTAGCAAAATAATAGTATGATTTTTGTGTGTAGTGTTCCAGAGGAATTTAAATTTCCAATGCACAATGAACAGGGTTAAAATGGGTGTATGTCAGGACAGTAGCGCACCAGTTTGGCACAAGGCAGGAACCAGCTCTAGATGAAGCATTAGTCCATTGCAGTGCAAATTTATACACACACTCATGTAGATCCAATTTAGGATTATGATTTGTGTGAATTTCGCATATTATTGTTGTGTTCAAGAAAGTTATTTGCAAGTACATTGTGTTCTTGTTTTCCTGTACATCCCAAAGAATTGCAGTTTAGGTAAGGTAAGGTGAGGATTCTGTGGGTGTGTAAATGAAACTTCCCTTTGTTGGACCCATTTGCCATCTGTGGTTAGTTTCTTCTTTCTGTCTTGTGGCCAATACTACTAGGATAGATTTAAATTCATCACAAGACAAATAGATGGATGGAAACAAAGTGAAAATGCAAGAAATTACTGTTTAAAAATAATAAAGCACATAATGCTAGGCATCTTTTTTATGAGAATATCCTTTTCAGAATGTATACTCATTTCAGTTATTTTTAGGTTTTATTCACTAGGTTTCAATAGGAAGGCAGTGATCATTCACTGTATCTTCAAACACTATAAAGAGAGGTTTCAATGCGAAAATGAGACAGCCTGAAATGAAAAATAAAATTGAATGCCCATAGATTGTAAAGAAGACTGAATGTTCAATGGGCTTCCTTTTTTATTATACATTTCAGCCAGCTCCATTAAAAAAAAAACTCAGACGGTTCCACTATACTTGATATTTCATTATATTTATTTCATTATATTTAACTCTGGAGTTTCGGTGCTCTGGTCAATTGTGTAAAAATTTAATTGGGCATTTAAACATGTTGTAAAGATGTACTATCCAACAAAGCAACTTCTTATTACTGCAACCAAGGTCCACATTTTCTGATAAGTGCTGCTACATAATTGACAGACAAACCTAATAAATGAAGGGGAAGAAGTTGAAGCAACTATTTCTTCGTGCAGGGGTAATGGAAGCAGTCCTTTGCATCTTGTTTAAGAATATGTTGGGGTAATGGAAGCAGTCCTTTCATCTTGTTTAAGAATATGTTAAACCTAAACGTCTCTCTCTCTGTGTGAGAATGCAGGGTTATCTTTATGTTCAAATTCAAATCATATGATAATTTTGATTATATTTTTGCTGAAAATTATCTGATGTGTAGTGTAGTGAATAGTCGGCTTTGCTGATTTCCAGCTCTACCGTACTGGGTTCAAATACAGTTGGCCCTTGCGATGCGCAGGTTTATGATTCGTGAATCAACCTATTTATGGGTTTGTCATCAGTTATTAAAATGAAATTATTTTGTGAGTAGTAAACAGGAAAGGTGTCATTCTCACAATTCTGTGTCTTTTGAACTAAAGACAGAACTCTCGACCAATGAATGAGGGCAAGAAGTAGATCTTCAAGTCAGATGCACTGCATTGTGTAAAATGACATCTTTCCTGTTTGCTGTGAATGCTGCCTTTCCAAGAAGTAGCTATTAATATTACTTTAACAAAAAATGCACACATTTTTTCACATTTATGAATGGATAACGGACATGTGGATTATGCAACACGAGTTATGTGAGAATTTTTTTTCTTTTTTCCATGGACGTTTTTCACATGGTTTTCCATTGTTCAGAATTAGTCACCACCTGGCACCGTTGAGTTTAAATATTATAAATGTTTTCTGTACAAAAATATTAGATACATTTTTTTTTCTCGATTTATTATTACAAACTACATAAGATAAATTACATTAAAAATATTTTTGGGTGGAGTAAATTACATTAAAAAAAATCATTTTTGGGTGGAGTATTCCTTTTAATGACAGTAAGGTATATCAAGAAAAAAGCGCAAGAAATCTGTGATGCTTTTCCTGCAGCGTCACCAGCAGGTGCAAAGACTCTGTATATTACTGTTGCAGTGCAGTACAGTACAGTATATGGTACAGTAATTAATTTTTTCTGTTTTATATGTAACTGTACTGTATTGTCTACACCTTGTTAAATAATTGACTGTATGCTATTGGTAAGGTTTGTGGTCAGCAGTACAATATGAGGAGGTGAGGTGAGAGGCCAAAATGTATTTGTGGATTTTCACATTTGCACTGTTCTGCACTTCTGACCCTCATGAATCACAAGGGATAACTGTATTTGCTTGGGCACTGTGTATGGAGAGTTTCTGTGTTCTGCTTATTACCATATTGGTTTTCTTTTGAAAGACCCCAGACCCCTAAGACATAATGGTTCAGTTTGTTGGTGTTTTTCAATTAATCTGGTACAAGAAAATGTGGGAACGTGCAGGATTTTGTGTTTTGATGGCCTTGGTCCAGAGTGATTTCATTTTTGCAATTATAGCTGTTGGGATAGGTTCCAAGCCTGTATTTGATTAAGCAAGTGCAGAAAATAAATGAGTCTTGAAATAATGGGTCTGAAAGTAATATTTGGAGGAGCCCAAGTCAAAGCATTTTTTATTTAATTATGAGACCAACAATGGGCTTGATTTCATGGAGCTACAACTGAATTGTAATTGAGGTGTTTTGCAATCTACAGTTTTGATTTGTACTTAGTCATATGTTGCTATCAGATAAACTATGCTATGGTAAACATTAATTTTATTTTACTGAAATAAAACAGCAGTATATGGTTTTTAAGAATTTTTTTTTTAGTTGAAAGTTCTCACTTCAGTTTTTGCCTTGAAATTAGTTATCTTCACTGATGACAGATTCTAGAAATTAAATTTTAAATTGCAACTTAGGAGGTTTACACACACATTGTGCACTTTCTCAACATACACCTGACTGAAAACCTGGTTATTTTGAGATCCCTCTGGGGAGAAAATAATCATTACTCAGCACTGCTAATTTATTGTTTCAAGTACAGAAAATAGAATCTTATTGATTTTCATCCTTAGATATTATCATCTCTAGCTGTTATTTATGTGACTCAGTGCATCAGGAACAGCTTTAGTTCTATAAATCATAGCCCAGCTACAGATGTTTTCAGTCCTTATTTCATTTTTTTGTAAACTGTCATTATTTATTTTTGACTTGTTCATTTTGCTCAAATAAGTTGAAAATGTGTACTTGGTAAAACCATTGCTCAGGGTTACAGCAAATACCACTGTACTCTAGATAGGAAAATATGCAACCTAATCTCATTGGCTTAGTCTGAAATTAATATTAAAGATCTGTGAAAATCAGGCAGTAAAACAACTTTCTTATCAGTGAGATTATGTAGTGATAGCAGAGCAGCCTTTCATTTTACACTTTTAAGTGTCTGGTATTTTGTAATTGTTGTATTGTCATTATGAGACACAGTTAATAAATATTTAGATTTCTTTAACCTAGCTCTGCCTAGCTGGTCAACATTCTCCATCGAGTTCATTTGAATAATTTTGTAGTCTTGAGCCTGATTTACTTTGTAGTAAAACTAAGCATTAAACAAATGGTCTATTTTAAAATATGACCCATCGATCTAAAAGAAAATAACAAAAATATTTCATCATTTATCTTTGACTGTGGGAATGTGTACACATCTCATATCACTTCTCAAACAGGTGTCTGGCAAAAGTTATGTGAAACCTGTTAGAGTTGATTAATATGTTGTGCATAATATAGAGATCAGAAGCTGCTTAAATGGTGACTTGGTTATTCCAGAAGAATGAAAGAGGCAGGCTTTAATAAATGGAAAATTGTATTTGTCATCAACACTTGTGAAACAATTTTTAAAAATTTGCAAATATTCATAAAGTTAGTGTCAGTTATCATAGTTGACATTTTGCAAACAATGTGTTACATATGACCTGATATATAACAGAGAAACATTTATCTTTGTATGGGTTTGTAGCCTCTCTATCTGGATGTTTATTAGTTAGCAGTTTTCCCTATTTGTATTATGTGTATGTGTTTACAGTTGGGTTATATATTAACTTCTGTTTTGCTGACCTTTCAGACCTGAAATGATACTGTATGTATGTTCATAAACTTACAGTGACACTCCTCCATCCATCCATCCATCCATTATCCAACCCGCTATATGCTAACTACAGGGTCACGGGGGTCTGCTGGAGCCAATCCCAGCCAACACAGGGCACAAGGCAGGAAACAAACCCCAGGAAGGGCGCCAGCCCACCGCAGAGTGACACTCATATTAAAGGTTAAAGTGTAAGTTTGGTACTTTTGAAGTCAAAATTCATTTTACACTTGTGGCATTTATTAATTTGCCCCTAGAAACTTGACTTCTTAAGTGAAGCAGGAATATATATAAAATGTGTGTGCATGTGTATGGTATTGGGATCCTCACTTTGAAATATACAATCTGTTTTCTAGTCTTGTAGTGTAGATTTGTTCACTTTACAGATGATTAAATGAAAAGCCTCTTTTCTAGTGAACAATGAAAAAACCATGTCAACAGTGCCACAAGTGCATCAGTTCCCATTTGGCTTCTCAGTAACTGGATCAGTATGATCCTGGTGAGGATCTTCCTGGCAACTGAAAACAAGAAAATTCCTTTATATTTTCCACAGACCAACCTGTTACCCTTCCTGAAGATGGGGACAATAGTGGGATCCTTAAAATTACTTGGGACCTCGGTGTTCTCCCGGATATAAAAGATGACCTGTTGCAGCTAGAAGGATAGCATAGGACCACTCACTCACCTGTATGATCGGTACTAATACAGTATATTTTCTTGGCCAGGTGATCTATTGTTTTTATAGTTTGGGTGGCAACTTCAGCCTCCAACAAGGTGGAGGCACTGCAGTTTCTGAGGAAGCTGATTAACTATGGTTTTGTTGACTCTTTAATAGCCTTGTCATCCTTAAGATAAGTAGTGCCATTCATAACTGCATCCATCCATCCATCCATCCATTTTCCAACCCGCTATATTCCTAACTACAGGGTCACGGGGGTCTGCTGGAGCCAATCCCAGCCAACACAGGGCACAAGGCAGGAACCAATCCCGGGCAGGGTGCCAACCCACCGCAGAACTGCAGTCCATCAAATGCTTTTCATTTGTCTGATCTGAGCTTACACATGAGCCTTCATGCTTTTGTATTTTTTTTTTCCATTTCCTTTTGGTTTTGAAGTATGGAGCAGATTCTAGTCAGGCACATCATGTTAATTAAACTGTAAGATTGAATCAGTTTTGATGTTTTTGTAAATACTATCCAAAGCGCTCAACTTCAGTCTTCATCACTACATCTTTCAAGACCTGACAGCGTTCATTAGTAGATGCTGATGAAGTGCAGAAAGAAACTCATTGTACATTAGAGCCACTTCCTGTGAGTGTCCGGGAGGTTGTGGGAAAGTAGTTTCATCTTCAGGTTCAACTTGAGCAAGATTAGTCTGTGATCTGTCAGCTTCATTGCTTGTGTGATCCTGAAGGCAGTTTGCAATTTATATGATAATGCAGTCATTGCGATCCAGGAGTTCTTATGCTTCTTAATGAGCCAGACCATTATGTTTCTGATTGTTTCTATCCTGATCATCTTTCTAGAGTTTTTGGTTCTTCCCAACCCAAATGTTGAAGTCTCACAGGATGAAGAGCTTTTCATGTATGGGGGCTCCACACATTACTTCTTAAAGACTTGGGTAAAAATGCACAGGTTGATCTACAGGCACTAATGATGATCATGTAGTTCTGCCTAGTGGGAGGCATAAAATGATCCTCTTATGGATTTCCATTGGCTACAAGTTGTGGATGAGCACTAGTGAGGTCTTAATGACAAATCCACAACCTACAAGTTTAGCAGGCCCAGACTTCCTTTTGTTGGCTTTTATCTGGAGCTGATGTTAACTGATAGCCTATATAGGCTCACTTAGTCATGAAGGCTGAACACCGTGATTGCCTTGATTCACCAGGTTGATGACTGTTGTTTCTCCACAAGGGGGCTTTGCCCCCTGCTTGCTTCGCTCGCCTACCCCTGGCGTTTTGAACCCGTGCCCGCTGGGCAGCCGTAGTTTCAGACGCGCGTTGTAGGAGCTTGCGTTGTTTTGAACCCGTGCTTGCCCTGCTTCTGCGGTTTGAGACGCGCGTTGTAGGCGTATATCCGTCAGTCGAGCTCGTTCGGTTTGAACCCATGCCTGCTTTGCCTCCGCAGTTTCAGACGGTGGGTCGCGTTCGGCGTTTTGTACGATCCCAAGGAGCACATTATTCCTAACTTCACTCCGCAGTAGTGCCACGCACAATATGGCGGTGACGCCTGCGCCTTCACTACGCAGTAGTGCCACTCACAATATGGCTGCAACGCCTGCGCCTTCCGTATTTTGTTGGGTTTTACCATGCTGTGTAGGCGCCTTTGCCTTTCGTAATTTCCCGCGCCTTCCGATGCGCGATGTAGGCGCCTGCACCTTCCAGGTCTGCCTCCGCTGTGTGGTGTGGACGTTTAACTGTCATTTTTTCTGCTTTTATATTCTGTATCTCGCTGTGCATGTGTTTCGTGCCTAGGTTTTTTTGAAGCTGTTGCATTCCAGTTTTCATCATCTGTAACCTGCTCTCCATGTGTTTGGCCCCGTTCTTTAACTTCTTTATGACGTTTTACTTTGTTTCCTACTCTGTCTTTTATTTCTGACCTCGCTTTATCTTGCTTGCGGCATGTCAGATGGTTCGTAGTCTCTCCCGTTTCGCTCTGGGGCGGGGGGGTTTGTGTGGCGCCTGCGCACGTTCGTAATCTCTCCCGTTTCACTCTGGGGAGGGGGGCTTTGTGTGGCGTCTGCGCACTATGTCTCCTGAGGCCACGGGCAGGTCCCTGCATCCATATCTGGTTTACCATTCTCGGTTAGTAATATGGATAATATGGATAGTCAGAGTGCTGGTTTGGCACAAGGGCATTCCTATTGTTCATCTTCGTTGTCCCTGTTGTTCTGCCTCTCTCACCTCTGAGATTTTTGAAGGCATAAAATGAGAAAATACAGAGGCTACAAGTGTCATGTGCATGATTTAAAGAATTGGCTACAAAATCTAGGACCCCTTAGACTTCACCATGGGTGCTGTAAATCCATGGCACAGAAACAACCTGAGACTACGTGGACCAGCTTCACGTGCAGTGAAGTGCCAAGAGTCAGGGAATAGTAGAATGTCACTAAAGGTAGTACTCGTCTGCTTTTATATCCACCTGGATCACCTGGGAACCTCTGGATCATGCATAGTCTTGGTCCTCTGCCCCCTTACCTTACCATGGGTGGCCCAAATTGGAGTACAAAATCTCCCGATGGCTTTGCTTAGGACTTCGCTCATCTATCTTAAGTCCCTCTGCTCTGTCAAGGTATTGATATCCAGAGAGAAAAGTGATTGCTAAAGTGAATATAAAGAAGATAATTTACAATTCACACCATGTAGTTGTAACTGTTGTGATATTTGCCCGGACACCATCAGACCGACACCGCATCTTTATCAAGAATACCTTTTATTTTCTCTCCACAACAACACAAGTCACAGTCCCGCACACCAACACAGTGCCTCTAGCCCCAGTCTCCCTTCTCCTGGGCCTTCTATCTCCTTGTCCCTAGGCCACCTGCACTCTCTCTCCAGGAGCTTCATCCTGCTCCTGCTCCCGACTCCAGCTCTTTGATTGGAGGGAGGCGGCCCCCTTTATCCTCACCCGGATGAGCTCCAGGTGTTCTACCTGACGTCACGTCCTGGTGTGGCGGAAGCATCAGGAGAGCACCCGGAAGCACTCCGGGTGACCCTGGAAGGATCGTCCTCTATGGGTGTGGCGGAAGTGAATAAGTCCCGGGCTCCATGAGGCTTGGGGCACCCCCTGGTGGTGACCAGAGGCCCCAACGGTCTTGAGCCTCCCTGCTCCCCTTCCGTGGGCCTCTTCTACTCCAGGGCAGTTGTCCCCTCGTGGCCCGGAGGATAAATAAGCCATGACCCAGTCCTTCCAGGCGTCCCGGCCGGGTCTGACCCCCAGCCGTGTACCACATTGCCCCCTCACCAGCGAAGACTTGTCGGGCGGAGCGGCCTGTCCCGCGAGGGCAGGTTCCCAACGAAGTGGGTCCACCAGCTCGTCCAGGGCCCGGTCCTGTAATAGAGAAGGAAAAGGGGGCAGAGACGCTGCCTGGACGTGATCCCCTGGCGTCCCTCTGTGCTGCGCACTGGCTGTGCCTTCCCTGTCGACCGGCACCCCGCGACTTGCCTTTTTTGCACCCTCTCCGCGGGTTCCATGCTCCTTTGGTTGGGACTCTTCGCACATCAGAGGTCCCCGCTGGCTTTGGGGCTTCCCTCTGCACCCGCAGAGGCCTGCCCGTCTCCGTACGTGAGCTCACGTCTCACTCTGTGGGACGACCCGGCTTTATTCCTCGGGCCCTCCCCTTTTTTCTGGGATGCCCTGACGGCTTGAGTCCCCCTACAGGAAAGGAAGAGACCCCTCGCCACCTGCACCCGTGTGGATCGACACGCAGCTGATGCTGGCACCGGCAGTGGTGCACTAGGACCCACGGCACTCATCAGCCGGCGTCTAGGCACCACCCCTCCCAGGCAATCAGCCCTACTCTTATATGCAGCTGATGCTGGCAGTGGTGGTGGTGTGCTAGGACCCACGGCACTCAGCCGGCGTCTAGGCACCACCCCTCCCAGGCAATCAGCCCTTCTCTTTGCCTCGACTGTTGGAACTGCGGCTACTTGTTCACCGGAACTGCACGATACCATGAAACATTCGCCCGCTTTTCCTTGTACATTTACGATGCAAGTCCTATTCACCTGCGTCGCCATGGACCTCCGGCCAGAGAATCCGGTGCCGTGTTCTTCCGTCCCCTGACGTGACGCGATCGCCGTCCTCTTGAGCTCGACTAAGTAATCACAAAGGTCGTGCATCACCTGTAAAACAGACTTGACGGACCGAGGAGAATCCTCCGGCTCACGCCGAGTCACAGGCACAAAGGGAACGTTAGCCGGCGAAGGACTTACCGGTTCATCGGTCCTAATCGCCGGCTGCGCTCCCTGGAGCTCTCTTCTGGGTTCTCTCCGGCCCTCCCCTTGCTCGAGATGGACGTTCCTTCGTCCCGCCTCTATCCAATCATCGGCGGGTACGTAAGACACGCCGTCCAATCTCTTGCCTGCCCCGGGGATGGACTTCCGGTCTGCCGCTATCTCCTCTTTCCTCCCGAGGGGTTGACAAGACCCGCTACCGTCTTCTGTCGTGGCTCCTCAATATGCTGCGGATCCTCCTGTCCCTCCAGCGTCGCTGTCCCAGCCTCGCTGTTCAGATCGACACAGCCTGGCCGGCGACGCAGACCCAGGCAGTCCCCAGCTGAAAAGCAAACACCGGCCGCAGCCCAGCCGACCCTCGCGAGTCGACTGGCGCCGGGCCTGGGACTTACCTCCTGGATCCCGTCTTTCGGATTACTGCGGAGCCTGCTGGCCATATCCGTGGCTGTGCTGACCCCGATCCTCACGGGAGCAGCGACCACTGGTAAGTCCACAGCGCTCGGGTCTCTTTTGTCGATTACAATCCCCATCGGGTGGGAGATGTCGCTACGACGAACCTCTTGCGGCCCCTGGGTGATCCGCAAGCCGTCCGCAATACGTGTGCAAGCCGCATCCACGCGGCGCATGTGTGTGGTGGACTGAGGTGCTGGGCAGCTCACAAAATATCTGTTTAACGGGTCCCCTGCCTTGGAACAGGCAGGAAGTCCCTGTTCGGGCGCCATTGTGATATTTGCCTGGACACCATCAGACCGACACCGCATCTTTATCAAGAATACCTTTTATTTTCTCTCCACAACAACACAAGTCACAGTCCCGCACACCAACACAGTGCCTCTAGCCCCAGTCTCCCTTCTCCTGGGCCTTCTTTCTCCTTGTCCCTGGGCCACCTGCACTCTCTTTCCAGGAGCTTCGTCCTGCTCCTGCTCCCAACTCCAGCTCTTTGATTGGAGGGAGGTGGCCCCCTTTATCCTCACCCGGATGAGCTCCAGGTGTTCTACTTGACGTCACGTCCTGGTGTGGCGGAAGCATCAGGAGAGCACCCGGAAGCACTCCGGGTGACCCTGGGAGGATCGTCCTCCATGGGTGTGGCGGAAGTGAATAAGTCCCGGGCTCCATGAGGCTCAGGGCACCCCCTGGCGGTGACCAGAGGCCCCAACGGTCTTGAGCCTCCCTGCTCCCCTTCGGTGGGCCTCTTCTACTCCAGGGCGGTTGCCTCCTCGTGGCCCGGAGGATAAATAAGCCATGACCCAGTCCTTCCAGGCGTCCCGGCCGGGTCTGACCCCCAGCCGCGTATCACACTGTAGACTGCTGCTGAAGCTTGTGATCTGATGGCATATGATGCTTGTCAATTAATAAAAGTAATAGGAAGCACCACATACAGGTTCTAGAATAAGTAGATATAGATACAGATATGCGGTTCCAGCAAAAAGAAAGTTAACTTTGTAATTTCTTCTTGTATGTTTATAGTTTCAATGCCTACTAAACAGTAGTTACTCCCTATGTTTTGCCCACTGCTTCCAGGATAGGCTCCAGCTCCCTGTGAACCTATAGTTGGATTAATCATATTTGAAAATGGATTGATGGATATTTTGTTTCTTTGAAACTAATCTGAAATATTGAATGTTTATTGCAGTCACTAAGTTGTATGAAACTAAGAAAAATATTAATTTAACTTGCTAAAAGTACTTTGGATTTGGAGAAGGCATTCGACCGTGTTCCTCGAAGTATCTTGTGGGATGTGCTCCAAGAGTGTGGGGTACAAGGCTCGTTGTTATGAGCCATTCAGTCCCTGTACATGAGGAGCAGGAGTTTGGTCCGCATTACCGGTAATAAGTCGGACTTGTTTCCTGTTGAGGTTGGACCATGCCAGGGCTGCCTTTTGACACCAATTCTGTTCATAAGTTATATGGACAGAATTTGTAGGCGCAGCCAAGGAGCGGAGGGGGTCTGGTTTGGTGACCTCAGAATCTCATCTCTGCTATTTGTGGATGATGTGGTTCTGTTGGCTTCATCGGACAGTGACCTCCAGCTCTCACTGGAGCGGTTCGCAGTCGAGTGTGAAGCAGCGGGGATGAGAGTCAGCACCTCTAAATCCGAGGCCATGGTTCTCAGCCGAAAAAGGATGGAATGCTCTCTCCGGGTTGGGAACACATTACTGCCTCAGTTGGAGGAGTTCAAGTATCTCGGGGTCTTGTTCACGAGTTAGGGAAGAATGGAGCGGGAGGTTGACAGACGGATCGGTGCGGCATCCGCAGTAATGCGGGCTCTGCAACGGCCTGTCGTGGTTAAGAGAGAGCTGAGCCAAAAGGTGAGGCTGTCGATTTACGAGTCGATCTACGTTCCTACCCTCACCTATGGCCACAAGCTTTGGGTAGTGACCGAAAGAGCAAGATCGCAGATATAAGCGGCCGAAATGAGTTTTCTCTGCAGGGTGGCTGGACTTTCCCTTAGAGATAGGGTGAGGCGATAAGTTATCTGGGAGAGACTCGGAGTAGAGTCGCTGCTCCTCTGCATTGAGAGGCGTCAGTTGAGGTGGTTCAGGCATCTGGTTAGGATGCCCCCTGGATGCCTCCCTGGGGTGGGTGTTCTGGGCATGCCCCACTGGGAGAAGGCACTGGGCAGACCCAGGACACGCTGGAGGGATTACATCTCCCGGCTGGCCTTGGAATGCCTCGGGGTCCTCCCAGAGGGAGGTCTGAGCTTCCCTGCTTAGGCTGCTGCCCCCGCGACCCGACCTCGGATAAGCAGTGGATAATGGATGGATGGATGGATGGAAAAAGTACTTTGACAAGGAATGATTTTTTTCAATAATATTTCTTGAAAACAGAAAGTTTGCTTTGTGTAAGTTAGTGTTAAAGCTGAATTAAAAAACATATTGAAAATCATTTAAATATAATTATGCAATCGCTATTTAAAATTAAGTGTTACTGTTAAATTATATTATTGTGCTTAATTTTGTTTGTTTTTGTAGGCAAAAAAAAGGCTGCAAGCTATCATTCACAGAAGCAACAATTACCTTCCCTTTCTTATTTTCTGAGGTGGTTAAGTAATTTTTAACATGCACAAGAACAGATTATCCACATAATTCGCCTTGACACACTATGTCACTGTTGCCAAATAAAATACACTTCCCATAGTCTGCACTGCCTTGTTGATGAAGATTTCATGCTCTAATTTACTGATGCATTTTTTGGAAATTGTTTTACACTCTATTGTTGTGGAGAAATTAATTGTGATGATAAGGTGTTTTGGTGACTTTTCTGTTTATACTTGGAAATGGGTCTTCTGGTCAACAGGGAAGTTACAGGCAGAAAAGGTTGGTATAGGAGAGATGCAGCACACAGCTAGGTCATAATAAGAAGGGGGGGGACATGTATGTCATTGTGCCAGTACAGAAGGTAGGACACACCCAAAATGCAGTTACCCCAGAAAAGGGTAAAGTCAGTGGCACCCCAAAGCTGGAGAATAACATGCGGCCTGGGTACTGACACATTTTGAAGAAGAAAAATTGTCCTCCCTAAGATATACAGGAACTTTGGCCTACAATTTTTTCCAAAAGCCTCTTAGACCTGAATTTTTGAATCAGTGAGTCTTCTTAAAAGGATCGTATCTTCATGGTAGTACACCAGTTGCCTGCATTATTAGTAAGACAGAACAGTTCAATGAATTCCGTTGTGGGATCATGTGCCTTCTAATGGCTGGTGGTTGTTCCCATTTCTTCCTTGACCTCACGCTGTCTCCTGGAAGAGAGTCTAGAAGCTGAAGGAGACTGTGCTCAAATCCTTGCTCCATTAATATAGTTTAAGGATGAGATGATAAAATGTTTGGAAAGTATGAGACCATTTTTTCATTAACTGTTTTTAATCAGTTAATATTTTTGAATGTACAAATGCAGATGTAGTCTCATGTTCTTCCTGTTGCTTTCTCCAGTAGGTCTCTAGCTTTTTTCTTTTATCCTAAAAACATTTGTGAATGTGGGTGTGTGCGTGGTGATGCCCAGTAATGAACTCCACATGCAGGTTAGTTTCCTGCACAGTACTTTTGGGATAGGCTCTGACCCTGCACAATCCTAAATTGGATAAACAGGGTGAAAAACAATAGTTTTATAAATTACTGCAGTAATAATTCAAAAACAAAATGCATTTTTTTATTTGAAGCAATCATCCTACTGTATGTGTCTCTGAATAAAATGGTGTTTCTTACATGAGAGTTGAATGTGTGATAACTGTGGTCCACAAACAGGAGACGTACTACTGTGGAAAAGCAAAGAAACATGTTTCTAAAACGCAGCATGTCACCATCACATCCTTGCATGCACAGAGGATGTCATTGGTTAATGACAAAGGTAAATGATCTGCATAATTTTTAAATAAAAAAGGAAAAATATTTGCGTTTAAAACTCACAGTAGCTTTTATCTCCAATCACTAAAAAAGCTTTTGCTGCAGCTTTCTTTGACGTGTTTGAGTGGAAATATCATGTGGAGTACCTTTTCTTTTTCTTGCCTAAAGTTCATTGATTACTAATTGATGTGAGCCATGAATTGATCAGCAGAAAAAAGTGTGTGACATTTATATCCTGGGTCCTGTTTACTTTGCTTAAAGACTGATTTGAAGCCTGAGTGCAGAGATTTTTCTATACTTTTTACAGTGTATTAACATGGCACCATTATCTTCCATCCTAGATTTGTCTTGAACAGTACTGAAAATCAATTTGACCAGAACAAAATGCATGTTCCTGTACCATAGATATTGCCCATGAGAAAACTGAAATTTTGAATTGTGATCTAAAGTGAGCTATCTTAACTTTACAGGAGTGCACAGGTTAGAAATGGATGGATGGAGGAGTAAATGCCATAGACAAAATTAGAGATGAGCATTTTTAAGTCACTCTATAAGACTTACATATGCTAATAATAGAAGAAATATCTATGTAAAACTGAAATCTGTTGGTTCCACCTATAGGCTAATGCAGTGAGGAACAATGCATTCTCCTCTTTTTCACGTTAAAGGAAAAATTAATAGTAAATCTATTTAAAAAATTTTGAAAGGTCAAGATAGTATGAAAATCTTTGGTTAATTTGTCTACAATCTTGTTAACGACAATAATTAGATAATTTTTCTTTATTTTAAACAGTGTTTCTAAGAAGGTTTGTGCCCTGTTATGAACTTGTTTTTTTTTTGTTTTTTTTTTGTCACTGTTTTCTGGAAGGGCGGCACGGTGGCGCAGTGGTAGCGCTGCTGCCTTGCAGTTAGGAGACCCGGGTTCACTTCTTGGATCCACCCTGCATGGAGTTTGCATGTTCTCCCCCGTGTCTGCGTGGGTTTCCTCCGGGTGCTCCGGTTTCCTCCCACAGTCCAAAGACATGCAGGTTAGGTGGATTGGCGATTCTAAATTGGCCCTAGTGTGTGCTTAGTGTGTGGGTGTGTTTGTGTGTGTCCTGCAGTGGGTTGGCACCCTATCTGGGATTGGTTCCTGCCTTGTGCCCAGTGTTGGCTGGGATTGGCTCCAGCGGACCCCCATGACCCTGTGTTTGGATTCAGCGGGTTGGAAAATGGATGGATGGATGGATGTTTTCTGTAACTAATGCTTTTGGCTTCTTTCCATGTTAAATATTTAAAAGCCTCCCTGCCTCTTAAAATTACACTAAAATCTGGTTCAACTTATTTTTCTCTTTAAAGAAAAACAGTTTCCAAGAACAAAAATAAACAAGTGTTAAAATTCTAAATAAAAATGTTTTTCTGCAGGTGTTTAAATTTAAAGGTTAAATGAAAATGATTCAAGTATTTGCTTAACAAATTCATATTTTAAGAGTATTTTACCTTATTATCCAAATATCTTTAGCTTTTTGCAGCCTATAAGTAGGTGGAACCGTGAATGCTAGCTGTAGCATAAGTTAAGCAGTGTAGGCTTTGTCCACTTTTGATTTGCACTATGCATAAATGTTTCATTCTGTTATTGCTTGGTATGAAACAGTAAGATGTTTTGATGTATTTGTTTCACATCATGATAGCATCAAACACTGTACAGTGCCTTGAAAAAAGTATTTAGCCCTGGAAATTATTTTCAGTTTGTTGTCTCAAATTGAAAAATTACCTTATATTAGCAAGAACAAAAAATTAAAGATTGTGGTATTTTAAAGGTTTTCATTGACTTTTCATGACCTTTTTATTTGACCAAAAATATGTGCACACCACTTCAGATTTTTGGGTGTGGGTGTTACAGCCACACCCATTGTTAGCAGGTGCATAAAATCAAGCAGATAGTCAGTCATGCAGTCTCCATTGACAGAAAGTGGCAGTAGAGTGGGTCATATCTAAGAGCTCAGTTAAATGTGTCCCAGTGATTGTATAATACCTTTTCTACAAGTTACTATGTGAAAGTTCTGCAGTACCAAATTTCCCTGGTCATTTCTTATTTTAAAATGAAAATGTCTGGAAGCAACAATAGCTCAGCCATGAAGTAATAGACCATGCAAAACTCACAAAGCAAGGCTAACGAGTGTGCTGAAGCACATAGCACATAGAAGTTGCCTATCCTCTGTGGCATCTCTCACAACAAAGTTTCCAAAATGCTTCTGGAAGCAACAGCAGCACAGGAATTGTGCATTGAGAGGTTATTGAACTAGCTTCCATAGTCGATCAGATTCACACATCCCTAAGATCACTATGCACAATGCCAAGAATCAGCTGGACTGGTGTAAAAGCACACCATTTGGACTCTGGAGCAGTGAAAATGCATTCTCTGGAATGATTTAATCATGCTTCATTATATTGAAATCCAGATGAATGAATCTGGGTTAGTTAGACACTAGGAGAATACAGTATCACCTTCCAGACTGCATAGTGCCTAGCCTACTGTAAAATTTGATGGAAGAGGGAAAATGAGCTAAACCACTCGGTTCCAGTGAAGGATACTTTTAATACCACAACATGCAAAGTCATTTCAGGTAATCGTACACTTCCAAGTTTGTGGCAGCAGTTTGGGAAAAGCCCTTTTCAGTTTCAGCGTGACTGTGTGCCTGTGTACAAAGCTAGGTCCATAAAGTCGTGGTTCAGCAAGTTTGGTGTGGAGGAACTCTAGTGACCTTCACAGAGCCTTGACCTCATCCCCGCTAAACACTTTTGAGGCAAATTGAAATACTTATTTGCAAGCTAGGTCTTCTCATCTAATATCAGTACCTAACTTCAGCAAATGTTCTTTTGACTGAATGGACACAACTGTCCACAGACGGACTGAAATCTTGTGGAAAATATTCTCGGTTCCATTTTAATGCCCATAAAGGTACGACGATCAGGTGTCTGCAAGATTTCAACCAAGTAGTGTATGAGGCTAAATTTGCTCAGGTAGGTGCAATGTAATACCTTACCAACTCACAGAGTCTGTCAATTGATCACTTTTTCTTAATGAATTTATGAGGATAAAAAACCCAATCTCATGCTGAGGTCCAACTGTATAGTAGGGATTTTCCACAAAGGAAACCTAAATGAAGACAAAACAACATTCAGAACAAATCAGGGATACAATTATAGAGAAAAACAAATCTGGAGAAGGACATAAGATTATCTCAAAAGCATTGGACATGGGCCTGTCCATTATACAGAAATGGGGAAAAATACTAGTTAGGTCAGCCATCTAAACTTACCTGTAGTCCCCAAACAAAAATAACATTTGTTACCGAGGCTATGGTGATGCCATTTTTCACTCTGACTTAGTTGCAGAAGTCATTGACTTACAACTGGAAAGGATGTGCATGGCTCAGAACCTTTATTGAAGACCGTGAAGGAGAAGGCATTTGCTTTTTTTTTTTTTTTTTTTTTTTTTTTTTAATTATTTTATTAATTTTATTGTAATCATTCCATACAAATAGATCAATTATAACCAAACAAATTAAAGACAAATCAGACCCCACCCCTGAGAAGGAGAGCTTAGCTAAAGGAGAATTGCTTAGGGCTTTTTAATAAGACAACAATAAGCAAAGGAAAGGGAGAAATAAATATTATATGTAAATAAGAGATGGAGAAGGGAATTAAATGTGGTAATAGTTATTTCTCTTATTCTAAAAATAATATTGATCAGATCCTGCCAGGTTTTGAAAAAATTTTGTACAGATCCTCTAACTGAGAATTTGACTTTTTCCAATTTCAAATAATATAAAACAATCGGTTTCCCACTGACTTATCAGAGGAGAGTTAGGATTCTTCCAATTTAACAGAATAAGTCTGCGTGGCCAAAAGTGTAGCGGAATGCAATCACCATTTGCTTGTCCTTTTCCACTTCAAGTCCGTCTGAAGAACACCGAAACACAGCTGTTAGTGGGTTAGGAGGGATTGTGACCCCAAGGCTGTCTGAAAGGCACTTAAAAATTTTTGTCCAAAATGATGTTTATTTGGTGCAGACCCAGAACATGTGACCCAGTGAGGCAGGAGCTTGGTTGCAGTGTTCGCAGGTTGGATCTTGCCCTGGAAACATTTGGACAGTTTTAAGCGAGACAGATGGGCTCGATATATAATTTTTAGTTGAATAATTCTATGCTTTGTGCATATGGAGCTTGAGTGAATTCTCTGCTTTGCTACCTTCCACTCCTTTTCTGATATATTGATTCAGAGATCTTCTTCCCAATATCCTCTTGGATCTTTGAAAGGTAGGGACTCTAATAGGATTTCTATATAATGCGGAAATGGTGTTTAATTCCTCGGCAACTTGAGCAGCCGTTTTTCCCAGCATTGTGGAGGGTGCCGAGGGTGGGGAAAATCGGGCAATTTCTGTTTAACAAAGTTTCTAATTTGAAGATAGTGAAAGAAATGTGTATAGCTGGGAGGTTGAATTTTGAATGTAATTGTTCAAAAGATGCAAATATGTTGTCTATATAAAGATCTCTGAGCCATTTTAATCCCAAAACTTTTCCAGGTATTAAATACTGGATATGTTTGCGAGGGTTGAAAGAGGTTGGTTTTCCTTGCAGAGGTGCCACGGATAAAAAGATTTTCCATTTAAAATGCTTTCTAATTTGGCTTCCATATTCTAAGTGAGTAATGCATGATTGGGTTATTAGTATATTTGCAATAACTTGCATTTATTGGAGAGCAGAGCAGGAGTATAAAGAAGTACTACAG
>NC_041398.2:142937540-142952540 GCF_900747795.2 Erpetoichthys calabaricus | reverse complement strand
AGGAGGCGTAATACGTGATGACACGATACGTGACTCCGCCTCCTCCATTAGAGTATATGGACAAAAAACAGGTTCCAGTTATGACCATTACACGTAGAATTTCGAAATGAAACCTGCCTAACTTTGTAAGTAAGCTGTAAGGAATGTGTCTGCCAAATTTCAGCCTTCTACCTACACGGGAAGTTGGAGAATTAGTGATGAATGAGTCTCAGTCAAACAGGTTCCAGTTATGACCATTACGCTTAGAATTTCGAAATAAAACCTGCCTAACTTTTGTAAGTAAGCTGTAAGGAATGAGCCTGCAAATATTTCAGACTTCTACCTACACGGGAAGTTGGAGAATTAGTGATGAGTGAGTGAGTGAGTCAGTCAGTCAGTCAGTCAGTGAGTCAGTGAGGGCTTTGCCTTTTATTAGTATAGATTAAACAAGCGTTGGAGATTGGAAGATAGATGTCGGCCTTTAATAAATCCAGTTTGATCCTGTGATATTACTGAGGGCAACACTTTCTCCATCCTTCTAGCTAGAATTTTTGAGAGTATGTTAACATCATTATTCAGGAGTGAAATTGGTCTGTATGATGCACATTGTAACAAGTCCTTATTTTGTTTAGGAAGGACAGTAATTAATGCTTGTCGAAATGTTGAGGTAGTATTTGGTTGTCTCTAGCTTCTGTAAATGTTGCCAATAAGAGGGGAGCTAGCTGAGTGGAGAATTTCTTATAAAACTCTACGGGGTAGCCATCAGGGCCTGCTGATTTCCCGCTTTATAGTGACTTTATAGCATCTAGTAATTCTGTTAGCGTTAGAGGTTTATCCAGTTCCTCAGCACTTAAAGCATCTATTTGTGGTATCTGTAATGTATCCAGAAATGCATTAGATTGTGTGTTGTCTTCTTTGAGCTCAGTAGAATATAAGGATTTATAATAATCTCTAAATGTGTGCATTATATTTTTATGGTCTATAATTTCTTCTCCATTCGTGTTGGTAATTACTGGTATTGCATTGCGAACTTCTTGTTTGTGAATTTGTTGAGCTAAAAGCTTATTAGCTTTTTCTCCGTGTTCATAGTAATGATGTCTAGACTTATAAATAAGTTGTTCAGTTTCTTTAGTTGTTAAGATGTTAAGTTCTGTATGCAGGGCCTGCCTTTTCCTGTGGAGAGCTTCGCTTGGACGCCTGGCTTGTTCTTCATCTATTCTAGTAACTTCGCTTCTTAGCTCTGATATTTTCTTGGTTTCTAATTTATTTCTATGGGAAACAAATGAATAATCTGTCCTCTTAAGAAGGCCTTTAGAGTTTCCCAGAGTGTTGCTGCGGAGACCTCTGTGGGCGTGTTTGTCTCTAGGAAGAAGCTGATTTGTTTGGCTATAAATTCTGTGCGGTTCTCGTCTGCCAGTAGAAGAGGGTTAAGGCGCCATCTGCGAGGTGAGTGTGAGGGGCTTATTGATTTTAGCTCCAAGACTAGAGGTGCATGGTCAGAGATAACAGTTGTGTCGTATTTGCATGATTTAATTGTAGACAAGAAATTATTATCTATAAAAAAATAATCAATTCTTGAGTAGCTACCAGTATAATGCACTGGTGAGCAGAACGAATATGTTCTTGAGTTTGGGTTAAGAAACCTCCAGGGGTCTGATAAGTTGTGATCATTTAAAAACTGTGTAATTGTCTTTGCAGTATTAGATATCGTCCCCCCTGTCACAGGAGTCCTATCTAAGAGTGGATTTAAAACACAATTAAAGCCCCCAGCCATTATAATTTTATGAGTGTTCACATTGGGAATGGATGCAAATAGGTTTTGCATGAATTCCTTATCAGCATTGGGTGCATATGCATTTATCAAAATCATTTTACTTTTATATAAGTTGCCCATGTCCATCACATATCTCCCTTTGGGGTCCGATACTACATCTGATGCTACAAATGGAACTGTTATGTGTATGAGAATTCCCACCTCTCTAGTTTTCTTTATAAAGCTAGAATGGAACATTTGGCCAGTCCAGTCTTTTTGTAGTCTGAACTGATCTTTACTTAGTAAGTGGGTCTCCTGTAAAAATACTATTTTAGCATTTAAGCCTGTTAGGTGAGAGCATACTTTCTTTCTCTTTAATTCGTGATTCAGGCCTTTAACATACCAGCTCACAAAGTTAAGTGTCCCACCATGGAGACATTGATTCTGAGTTTTTAATGTCATTTTATAGTCTTAACTGGTAATGAGGCAGTTTCAATCTTAGTTTAAAATTTCCCCATGAGTTATTGCATTTTAGCCTATTGTTGCATTGATATTTATAGTTATAGGGATTAGAAGAATAGATTAGATATAGCCTGCTCTCCTTCTCTCCCCCCTTTATCCCCCCACCCCCCATTTTGCCTCCCCACATGAGGCTTGATCCCACTTCACGATGTCCCGGTCCTCTGACATACGAAGAGACAGAGCACGTCCAAAACAAAACAAACATCACCCCGCAGCGGCCTTAGAGAATTAAAAGAGATATCTATTGCAGCTGAATTCTTAATACTATCTGCCGAAAATATAATCAATAACAATCTAAGCTTAAAATAATCTTCAGCAATTTTAAAAATTAAAACATTAAGATAAAAAAAATAATGAACCCTGGGAATGATTTTAAAAAGTAGTTTAGGATAAACATGGTAATTCCTACTGTAATAGTATTGGCATTGCTGAAAGAAATCCTGTCATTTCCTACTTGTATAAAGCTTTTGTAGAACATCACTTGGTAGATACTGCCAAGATTTGGCAGAAAATCTTTTGATTTGAAGAGACAAAAGTGTAGCCTTTTGGCATCAACACTAAGCAGTATGTGTGGTCTAAATCGTACAGTGCATATCATCCTGGTAACACCATCCCAATTGTAAAATATAGTAGTGGCAGAATCATGTTATTAGCAGTAGGGCATATCCATCTGGTCATCATGGATGGAAAGATGAGTGCTGCAGACCTGCACCAGTCTGCCAGAAAGCTTAAACTGGGAAGGAAGCTTGTCTTTCAACAGGATAGTGACACAAAACACACTGCCTGCAACAACAAAAAAGTGGCTTAAAATAAAGATGTCCTTGGATTGCCCAGTCAAAGTCTTGACCATAAATTGATTAAACATCTGTGGTGAGACCTAAAACTTTCTATCCACTGCTGCTTCCCAAGTAACCTGGAATAAAGTAGCTTCCGCAATTTTGCAAGGAGGAAAGAGAAAATCTTACTCCATCACTTTATGCAAAATGAATACATATTTGATTAAATCATCTCTTATAGCTATCACATGAGGTTGTTCCTTTAAATAAGTGATGATGAATACTTTCAAATTGAAACATTTTTTTTTTTGGAATTTAGCTTTTTTATATTTAATAATTTTCTTTCTTTTTTCACAGTAATGTGAAGTAGTAGTGTTTGATGTACAAATAAAACTTTCACCTAAAATTGACCAAAATCGAATGTTATGACAGTCATTTACAGTATATGTATAAAGGGTCAAGAGCTGAATAATTTTCCAAAGGTGTTGTATGTGTTGCGTAACATTAGTGGTAAAGGTAGATTAATAAAACTAATTCTAGACAATAAGAATTAAAACTTTTCCAGGTCTGCAGAATATGAATTATATTGACACATTGAAGGAGTTGAATCTTTGCAACTTAAATAAATGGGTTATGGGTTAAATGAGAGCTTCTGTATACTGAATTTCTGAGGTTTTTTTTCTTGTTCAGTAAATGTAACTGTCTAATTTTAAATAATATGATCTGTATTGCTTTCCCATTGTACTACAGTAAGATGGCTAGGATTTCAACACTTTGGAAAAGTAAGAGAAGTGGTGCTACATCTGGAAGTTATCAGCTGTTGCTGATCAAGTTATACTGTATATACTGTTTTTCAAGAGACACACTATAGGCTTATTGACAAGCTCACCTTTTACTGATGTAGGATGTATTTTGTAATTTAAATGGTTCGGAGTATAATCCTGGCATTTGAACTGAGGGGAATACATGCATGACCTCTTATGGGCTGGCTGGGGATGAACTATAAAGACCATGTGTAACATTCCCAGAATTTAATTTTATCCATGCAATGTGGATGGATCTCCCAGACGACTAAAGCTAAAAGGACTTTGTAAACAAAGATTAAACCATTTGTTTCTTACTCTAAAGTACAAAGATTTATACCCTGATATTTATTGATAGTGAAGTAATGTAAGAGTTGAGACTATAGCCACAACATGTTTCAGCAAGGGACAGTTGCCTCAACATAATTTCTACAAGTATGGTCTAATCCAAGATTAATTTTTGATGGTCTAAAACGAGATATGTATTTCATTCCTGCTTCTAAATGAAACTGATCTGTGCCTGAGAAGTTACGGAAGAAGATATTCTGTCTGGTGTGAACATCCATACATTCTGTGAGAATCTGATTATGAAGTCTTCTTCACAGTGCCTTCTCAGATTGTATAAGGGGATAGTATTTTAAAGCACTGGTATAGTTAGTAGCATTTTGTAATGAAGTCTTTTTTGAATGGAGGCTAAGTAATTGAGCCAAACTGCTTTTAGCAAAGTCTTAAACATGCATTTAATGAAAGAAATATTTTTGTGAGAGACTATTTAGAAGGAAATTATTCAGAAGATGCAGTATCATTTTCAATATACAAGACTCTAAATGTTTTAGTACCGTGCGTGTGTGCTATATATTGAATACTGGGTATTTTAGGGAGGACAGAAATACAGTATACCCATCTTTTAAACTTTCCTATTTCATACCGTGGAAGAGAAAATGATGCATCTAAATGTAAGATTAGCATTCTCTGAGGGTAGGCTTTATAAACTTTTGGATAAATAAAATTCCTAAAAACAGGAATAGCTGAAAGTAAACCATAATCTCTTAACTACTGATTTGACAATTGTGAAGTGTTGAAGTTAACAACAACAACTGGGTTTTATTAAAAGTCAAAGTTAGATTTCCTATAGGCTAGTGCTCATTTAACAATATGTTTCCAGTCTGAATGTAATGAATGCTTTAATTTTTTAATGTTTTATTTTTTAGTGCAGTGTGGTATACATTTAGTGTTGTAATTTTAGTTTATTGTTACTTAAAATCATACCTTAAGTCTTCATGTGATGCCTTAATATATCTTGATGTGTGCATTTATTGGTATTTTTTATTGTCAGCAGCATTTTTAAACCATTAGCCTGATTTCTCATCATTTCACATCTGAAAACAAGCTAGTTAATGAGTAGTACTTATGTTACCTGCCTGCTTTTGGTACTGCCATCACTACTTTCCAAGTATGATGGGAGATGAGTAGGTAGTCAAGTGAGGGATGCAGTGCCATATGTTGTTATTCTTAACACACAACATACCAAACCATACCACACCATACCATTTTCTAAGCCTGCTTAATCCTGTAACATTCTCAGACTTGCACAGTCCAGTTAAGGCAAAGCCTATCCTAGCAGTCTGAGGCATAGTACTATAATTCTTAAAATAAAATTTTAAGTGTGCGCTGGTCAGTCAGTAACTTTCATTTTCAAATATGCCAATTGTTTCCTAAGTAACATTATTTACATTTGTAGATCTCAATATTAGCACTTATTTCTACCCTCTTCCCTGTTTGTCTACTTTTGTCAAATCAGTCCTGTTGAGCATAACTTTGGAGATTGAAAGTCTCATTTTTTGTGCTTATTGCTTTTGTCTTGTAGCACTACTCCAAGAAGTGGAGAAAAGTACAGTGTCACTTCTGCTTGTAAAGTTTCCAATATTTTCTCACATAAAACAATTACACTACATACATTAATGGTTTATGTTATCTTTAATTACCCAATCCTAAATCAATTATATAAAGTATATTGGAATAAGAAAGTCCAACCATCCCCATGTAAAAATGTATTGATTTGCTCAGTGGCAAACTGTCAGTCTTGACAGTGTAACTGCCAAGATACAAACATCTAGAATGAAATAATGCAAGTCTCAGTTGCATAATTTTCATATACCAGTCCACAAATAGGACACCAGTAGTTTTTTCTCCTTTTTTATAGCCAATTACAAGCAAGTTAGTTTAGTTTGTCATTAATAGACTACAATAAATTTGACAATTGCTCCATAAGTAGCAGACCACAGGTGTTTAGTTAAATTTTATTAATAAAATTATTTGAGCATATACTCTCCAGTTTATTTTGTTAATTTGTTTTCATTAACAGTTGTGTGCTCTGATAAGGATCAAGACAGATTTAGTCTCCTTTTTTTAGCAGTTGCAATATATGTAGTAGTAGGCAACGTGAATCTGGATTGTTAGTTAATATTTATATTTACTGCTCAAGAGAGACGCAATGAAACTTTAGTAAATGTTCATCTTCATGCAAAAATTCTGTTATGTTTTTAATTCATGTATTCTTTTTTTCAATTGTATACTAGCAAAATGCTAAAATATTTGAAATACTTATCCATACCTTTAAAAAATATCTAAGTAATACTGTTTATCACCTCATCAGCTCTTCAATCATTCTCTTCTCTGAAATGTACTTCACATTGTATAGTGCTTCAGGGAGCCTTAGATTTTTTTTTGGCAGCTAGTCCAAGGTGGGAATCAACCCTGAATGACTCAAGTCCATCACATAATACACACCTGCCCACAACTTGCCCTTACTCGCATTAGGTCATCCGTTTTCATTTTATGATGTCATGGCTATTTTAAGTAGACAATTTATATTTACAAACTACAAGCCCAACCCACACTGCAGCGATGGTGATGCCTCCCTTCCAGATGAGCTGAACAACTTCTTCGCACGGTTTGAGGCGCAGAACAAAGAGCCTGCGAGAAAAGCAACACCTCCCTCCACTGACCAGGTACTCTGTCTCTCCAAAACTGATGTGAAGAGGACTCTATCCAGAGTCAATCCACGCAAGGCTGCAGGACCTGACAACATACCTGGTCGTGTGCTCAAAGAATGTGCCAGTCAACTGGCTGGTGTCCTCACAGACATCTTCAACACATCTCTGAGCCAGTAGTCAGTCCCGGCATGCTTCAAGTCGATCCCCATCATACCAGTGCCGATGAAGTCATTAGTGACATGCCTGAATGACTACCGACCAGTTGCACTCACGCCAATCATAATGAAGTGCTTCGAAAGGTTAGTCATGTCACACATAAAGACTAATCTCCCAGACTCCCTTGACCCTCTTCAGTTTACATACTGCTCAAACAGGTCAACTGAGGATGCCATATGCTCTGCCCTTCACCTCTCCCTGACACATCTGGATAAAAAAGACACATATGTCAGGATGCTATTTATAGACTTTAGCTCTGCCTTCAACACAATCATCCCTCCAAAGCTGGTTGTAAAACTGAGCAGGTTGTTCCTGAACACCACCTTCTGCAATTGGATCCTGGACTTCTTGACAGAGAGGCCCCAGTCAGTCCAGATGGACTACAACACTTCCAGCATCATCACACTGAGCACTGGAGCACCGCAGGGCTGCTTGCTTAGTCCACTGCTGTTCACCCTGCTGACTCATGACTGCACAGCCACGCACAACACCAACCACATCATCAAGTTTGCGGATGATACGACGGTGCTGGGACTGATAAGCAGGGATGATGAAACAGCATACAGAGATGAGGTGGAACGGCTGTCTGCATGGTGTGAAGACAACAATCTATCTCTCAATGTCGACAAGACAAAAGAGATAATCGTGGATTTCAGAAAATCACGTCCTGCCCACATCCCACTCAGCATCAACGGTTTAGCTGTGGAGACTGTTAGGAGTACCAAGTTCCTCAGTGTGCACATAACTGTGCAACTTATGTGGACACATAACACCTCATCACTAATCAAGAATGGCCAGCAGAGACTACACTTCCTGAGGCGACTGAAGTGAGCAAGTCTTCCCCCTTCCATCCTCACCATGTCCTACAGAGGCACCATTGAGTGTGTTCTGACTAGCTGCATCACTGTCTGGTATGGCAACTGCAACATATCCAACCGCAAGCGCCTGCAAAGGATAGTGAAGACAACAGAGAACATTATGGGGGTGCCTCTCCCTTCACTACAGGACATATTTTACAAACGCAGTGTCCGCAAGGTCTGCAGCATTGTGCAGGACCCCTTACACCCCTCACATGGACTTTTCACACTTCTGCCATTCAAGAGAAGATACTGCAGCATCAAAGCCAGATCTGCCAGGCTGCAGGAGAGTTTTTACTCCCAAGCTGTTAGACTACTTAACACCAGGCTGCCCCCTGGGACCTTCCACACAGCCTCAACCACCTCTAAAAACAGAACTTTTATACATTTAAGCCACTTTCCTGCAAAGACTAGTGAGCATGTAGAGTAAAACTGAAAATCTCATACCGACCTTTAAGTATTTTGACACTCTTGTTATCCTTCTGCTGTGAAACATTCTGACCTGTCATTGTTTACACATGTCTTAAACAACTACAGTGATCCCTCGCTATATCGCGCTTTGCCTTTCGCGGCTTCACTCCATCGCGGATTTTATATGTAAGCATGTTTAAATATATATCGCTGATTTTTTGCTGGTTCGCGGATTTCTGCGGACAATGGGTCTTTTAATTTCTGGTACATGCTTCCTCAGTTGGTTTGCCCAGTTGATTTCATACAAGGGACGCTATTGGCAGATGGCTGAGAAGCTAGATTGCTTACTTTTCTCTCTCTCTTGCGCTGACTATCTGTGATCCTGACGTATGGGGATTGAGCAGGGGGGCTGTTCGCACACCTAGATGATACGGACGCTCGTCTAAAAATGCTGAAAGATTATCTTCACGTTGCTATCTTTTGTGCAGCTGCTTCCTGAAACGACATGCTGCACAGTGCTTCGCATACTTAAAAGCTCGAAGGGCACGTATTGATTTTTGACTGAAAAACAAACTCTGTCTCTCTCTCTCTCTCCCTCCCTGCTCCTGACGGAGGGGGTGTGAGCTGCCGCCTTCAACAGCTTTGTGCCGCGGTGCTTCGCATACTTAAAAGCCAAACAGCCCTATTGATTTGTTTGCTAGAGATTGTTTTCTCTATCTATGTGACATTCTGTGCTCCTGACACGCACTCCTTTGAAGAGGAAGATATGTTTGCATTCTTTTAATTGTGAGACAGAACTGTCATCTCTGTCTTGTCATGGAGCACAGTTTAAACTTTTGAAAAAGAGACAAATGTTTGTTTTCAGTGTTTGAATAACGTTCCTGTCTCTCTACAACCTCCTGTGTTTCTGCGCAAATCTGTGCCCAAAGCTTGACAATAAAAATAACCATATAAACATATGGTTTCTACTTCGCGGATTTTCTTATTTCGCGGGTGGCTCTGGAACGCAACCCCCGCGATGGAGGAGGGATTACTGTATTATCATACACTGATAATTTCTATATTATCTATATCTATATTTATTTTATTTATTACATATCTTACACATCAATATTGCTGCTACTTCTTTGTCTTTTCTTTGCACAATGTCTTGTCTTGTTTGTGTTTTAATTTTAAATTAAAATTTTAATTCTATTTTTAATTTATTATTTGCACGTCATGTTGTTACACTGTGGACCCTGAGCTTCGCAATTTCGTCTATCTGTATACTTGTATATGGTTGAGATGACAATAAAGTTCACTTTGACTTTGTGTGATGTGATTTTTTTTTTTCTGTACTAATTGCTATCTATACTTTATGCAGGTATAATTGCTAGCTACCATGTGAGCAGCGCTGTACCTGGAATAGTGCTGGCATAGCTTATGCATATAATATTTTCTTTATTTATTATCTATCTTGACAAACCCTAGTTATGTTATTGTATGTAGTAGATGTTCGGTTAAATATAATGTGTAATTAATTTTGAAGATACATTGGATAGTTTAAAATTCCATTGTATTTAAAACTTCACAAAGGTACATATGGTGTTTCCATTATTTGCAGTTTTATTCCAGTTTAATAAATATATCCAGTGGTATTTATACATTTCAGACAGAGAAATAAACGTTTATGATTCTGTGTGGCAGTTTGAGAAGTGCACTGCAAGGACAGGTTTGCATGTGGCTCTCCGTGCCGTGTCAATAAATATTATTCTTAGCTTTCGGCAGTAGACATTTAACACAGGCTGTCTGTCTCTGAGAAGCTGGGGTTGGCAATCTTTGAAAAATGATCAGTGTTTACAATAACTGCTCATATAGTAAACATATAGAGAGCAAAGTCGAATCAAGCATTTGTCATTTTTATCACCAAGTGCATCATAGCTGGGATGTGATGAAGTATGATTATCTACACTACTTGAAATACTGTTTGTTTTGTTTCATGAGATATTATTAATGGATGTAGGAATGAGTGGAGATACTAACTTATTAATGAAAATTTCATAAATGCTTTTACCCACGGTGACTTACAACATCAAGATTCCTTTTTAATTCTTTTTTTTTTTGTTACAATGCAGTTTTGTTTTTTTGTATAGTGCTGCATACTGAGTGAAGCATCAAAGAACTATAACACATTCACAGGTAAAATAAAATTACACACTTTATAAATTACTAATTAGCTAATGAATCCACATACAGATACAGATCTGTTTAAACACACAGTAAAACAAAACAGTTCCAAACTGGTTAACATAAATGGAACTTAACTATCTGTCCAGTAAAATTGTCATCAAGATTTGGCCAGTTGACATAGTCCTGAAGACCTAGGCCAGCTGGGTGTCCACCCTTTCTTTGAGATTCTACAGTAAAGTCTGTGTTGGTCTGTCTAATATGGTGATAAACATTTGTCCTTTGATTCCAAACTTACCAGCATCCCCATACAATTTTACAAGGGATAGTAAATCAGCTTATTTACATAATTCCATCAGTGGAAATCTCACTTAAAAACTTTCATTTGATCTCTTATGTTATCTGCTTTTAAGTAGATTTACCCGTAACTATTTTAATTCCATTCTTCCATAACAACTATAACAGCCTAAAGTCATCATATTGCTATATCAATAGGTTCATCTACTCAACTGTATTATTTTGTGCTTTACCTATGTAATATTTACTCTTAAATGTAAAATGTTACTGAAAGTTGTTGTATTTTCATGTACGGTATTGAATTTTGAGACATATTCTTGTGTGCTGTATAAAAATCTTGTGAAGGTTTGCTTTGTGAATGGTGCTTTAAAAAAATTTCATTGATTACATATTTTTTTAAAGTTGGAGCACAGAAAGGTTAACTGGTTTTCTTGGGGTCATACAGTGAGTGAGACACGGGGATTAACTGTATTGCCTTGTAATGTTATTATAATGATCTGCCTACCTAATATGTTTTGTGACAGTGTACCTACCTGGTTTTGTAACTAAATTCTTTACAATCCCTCTGACTGATTACAAATGAGCTGATGACTGAAATTTTTGGGTGTTGTTTGTGTTAGCCAAATGTAGTGTTTGGGAAGCTACAGAAAACCAGCATATTCTTGTCAAGATTGATCTTACATGGTTTGGAAGCTACTCTATATGAAAATAATATATGTGAGCGCTGAAGTCAAAATCAACAACGGGAGTCTAAAACCAATTTTTAATAAAGAACAATTTCTTTATTCTTTTGTTCTTTATTCTTGGTGAGTAAAAAAAAACTGTGAGACTGCCCTGTTGGAGAATGCGGGCAGACTGCAAAAGAAAAAAGTGTTTCCCCTTTTATCACCTAGCTTGTTCATTTAGCTAAAGAGAGAACAGAAAAAAAAACATAACAGTTCATTTTGAGGTCATCCATAGATTAGGGGGCATCTTAAATTTATGACATAGGAGTACAGAAAAACAAACAGCAGTACCAGGCACCTACATTATCTAAAGAATGTGCCCGTCTTAGTACAAACCCATTTTAAGCAGTTTTCTTAAAGTCCATTGCATTAGTTATAAAGAGATTACATTCTTTTAATTTTAATATCTTCATTAGATTATATTTGTTTGATTAGATTAATAATTCTTATTTATTAATTCATAAGTAACTTGTTTTCTTATAATATTAAACAAGAGTAAAGAAAGATCACATTGAATTATAATATCACAGGGTGTTCTGTTAATATCAATAGGTTAGCACTTTCACATAGAAAAATTAAATCAGTCTCATATTCTGTGTATAAACATAATTCATTTCCTACCTAAATGCAGATAAAATCATATAGAATTATAAAATCATATAGTTCTCTGCAGCATGATTAATACAAAATTCAGTCATTGGTATTTTGTGAGTTAAATACTTATAATCAATCATCTGCGGTGGGCTGGCTCTCTGCCCGGGGTCTGCTTCTTGCCTTGTGCCCTGTGTTGGCTAGGATTGGCTCCAGCAGACCCCCGCAACCCTGCAGTTAGGATATAGTAGGTTGGATAATGGATGGATAGATGGATACTTATAAACATTACAGTTAATAATTTTTTCTGTGTTCTCATATACTGCGTACCCAGGGGAAAGCCCACATAGATGGGTAAACTCCACATGGACAATGACTGGATTTGAATCAAAACACTGAATCTGTATAGTTTTAGCTGTATGGACTTGCATAATAATGGGGAGTGTTCAGAGGTGAATGAACACTTGGAAAATTAAGTTTAACATAGAAAATTGTGAAGTGCTGCATTCTAGAAAGAGGATTATTAATCATAAATACAAAATGAGTGACACTAGTCTATTGTAAGCAACCACCGTAAAGGATGTGAAGGTTTGCTTGATGCACACATCTATTAGGCTGAGCAATCTCAACATTCCATTCCTACGCAGACTTTTTTGGTGTTTTATAGACTCCAAGTAGCAGGACAATGAAGTGAACACCGGCAATGACAGTCTTGGCTCTTTTGGAAGATATCACCAATGGCAGGCTTTCAAGAATAGGGACACTTTTTTTTTTTGCTCATAATGAAGGCTGGCTTATAAGCTGATATAAACTTCTCAGAGCTTTTTTTCCTCTTGGAGTTTGTATGCTGAATTGGAGACTACATTATAGAGACCACTATGCAGAAATTATGCAGTCCCCATTGTATTACAAGTTTTAAAAACTGTAGGGATTTTGACGATAGGTGCCTTTTAGCGTAAACTGGCTTGACCAATTGGGAATCTTGCAATCACCCTGAGCTTCATCATGCCATCTGTATGGAATGGTATACTTAAGATGCTACATAGATACATGGCAGCATCTTTACTGTCAGGTTGAGCAAGCCAAAATCAAAAGGCAGCTGCAGCCATTCTGATTTTCCTAATGTAATCTGTACAATTTACTGTGCACATATATAGCAGTAAAAGCACCATCACAGAAAAACTTGCTTTTGTAAACAGAAAGCACTTTCATTCAGTTAATATGCAATAACCAAATGTGTCTGACTAATATTCCTTTATTTTATAAAATAGTAGTGGGTAAAGCAGACTTCAGAGTCATGCTGTGTGTGATGGTTGGTTTCTTGGTAAGTAAGCCTAATTGATAGGATTCCATTTAATTTTAGAACATTACAAGCAAGTTGCATAATCTTTCTTTCAGGTGATAGTGGGTACACCACAAGAGAGGAGATGTAATTAAAGACTCCTGGACATGATTGGTTATAGAACAGACCATTGTTTTATTAAAAGGTTAATGTCAGTGTTTGGATTTGTTGGGCGGCACACTGCTGTACAGTTTAATAAAAGTTTGCTGCATTTTTGTCGAGTAGCGCAGAAACACGGATGGCCTCAGGACATCCAGGCAATGGCAGAATATAAAGAGAATAGTAATGTGACATTGATGTTACTTGGCAAAATTATTTTATGTTTTTTTTTTTTTTTAGTTCAAAGAGAATGTTCTTAATATTTCACATGCAGTGTGCCACAATTCATGATGGCACATTGCTATTGTGTTCTTTTCTTTTTTTTTTTTTGATTTTATTGTAATCACACAACATTCCATACAAATAGATCAATTTTTACAAAAACAGGATTGAAAACAAAGCAACCCCCACCCCTGAGAAAAAGAGCATGGCCAGAAGACTAAAACTTAAAGCTAGTAAAAATAAGTAAGTAGATGAATTAATAAGTAAATAAAGATAAATGGAGAAGAAAAAGAATTGGGGAGAGAATCTGCTTCCTCAGTGCTTTAAATGCTTATTCTAAAATTTTATTCATTAGATCCTGCCAGGTTTTGAAAAAGTTCAGCACAGAGTGCGAATTTGATTTTTTTCCAGTTTCAAATAGTATATAACATCAGTTACCCACTGACTTAAAAGAGGAGTGCGTGGGTTTCCTCCAGGTGCTCCGGTTTCCTCCCACAGTCCAAGGACATGCAGGTTAGGTGCGCTGGCAATCCTAAATTGTCCCTAGTGTGTGCTTGGGGTGTGTGTGTGTGGTGCCCTGTGGTGGGCTGGCGACCTGCCCGGGGTTTGTTTCCTGCCTTGCACCCTGTGCTGGCTGGGATTGGCTCCAGCAGACACCCGTGACCCTCTAGTTAGGATATAGCGGGTTGGAAAATGGATGGATGGAGTAAGGATTCTTCCAGTTGAGCAAGATAAGTCTACGTGCCAATTGTGTAGAATTGTCCTTCTCCACTTTAAGCCCATCTGGAAGTACACCAAACACAGCTGTTAATGGGTTTGGAGGGACTGTGACACCAAGGCTGTCTGAAAGGCATTTAAAAATTTTGGTCTAGAATGATGTTAATTTGGTGCAGGCCCAAAACATGTGATCCAGTGAGGCTGGAACTTGATTGTAGCGTTTGCAGGTTGGATCTTGCCCTGGAAACATTTTTGGTCAATTTTAAACAAGACAGATGTGCTCGATATATAATTTTGAGTTGAATAATTGCATGCTTTGCACATATGGAGCTCGAGTGAATTCTCTGCATTGCTACCTTCCACTCCTTTTCTGATATGTTGAGTGAGAGATCCTTTTCCCACTGTCCTCTTGGATCTTTGAAAGGGAGGGACTGTAAAATGGTTTTATATATTGCAGAAATGCTGTCTAAGTCCTCAAAACTGAGCAATATTTTTCCAGCATAGAGGGAGGGGGAGGTGAGGAAAATT